>NW_024070207.1:89022173-89190666 GCF_014754425.2 Oryx dammah | reverse complement strand
TGACTCTGCAACCCCATGGACTATACAGTCCATGGAATTCTCCAGGCCAGACTACTCAAGTGGGTAGCCTTTCCCTTCTCCAGGAGATCTTCCCAACCCAGGGATCAAACCTAGGTCTCCCGCATTGCTGACAGATTCTTTACCAGATGAGCTACCAAGGAAGCCCCAGTGGAAGCTACCTGGGAAGACTAGAGGTCTTGGCTATGTAAATAAGGCAAAAAAAAGACTGAAAGATTAAAAATAAAGAAAAAATGGTATTATTTACAGATAAAAAGATTGTATTCATAGAAAAGGAATCACTATTATTAAAATTTTGATGGGTTTTTAGCAAAATTGCTGAACATCAAAGCTCAAAAATAAAATTTTTATATATCAGCAATTGTTAGAAATTAAATTTTGGAAAACATGCCATTTTGATACCACAAAAATATAACAAAATATAACAAGCCATTTCCTTCTCCATCTTCTTTCAGCTACATACTGTTAAAACCACATTTCTGTGTGTATATTTAATTTCATGTGTGCATACATGCATAAAATGTTTTTAAAAACCCTCAAAGAAGCAGCTACAAAAAGAACGAGGGGGGATTGGGGAGGGTAGAAGTGATATCCATATGGTAAGAGAAACTTTATGACATAAGGGTAACCAATTTGGAACAATCACTGAAGAAATTTAGTGAAATGCCATTATTTTTTATTTTCTTAAAAAAAGAAAAAAAAAACAGTACTAGCAGAAAAACAGTCTCCCTTGTAAGATAGCTAGTTTAGAGTCAGAAGGTTTTTTTAACCAGGTCTTCCTGCAATGCAGGAAACCTGGATTTGATCCCTGGGTTGGGAAGATTCCCTGGAGAAGGGAATGGCAACCCACTCCAGTATTCTGGCCTGGAGAATTCCATGGACAAAAATGCCTGGCAAGCTACAGTCCATGGTCTCACAAGAGTCAGATATGACTGAGTGACTAACAAACAAAATATTCCCTACTTCAAAATGAGAATTCCACTTAACTCATCAGGATTTGGAGAAGGAAATGACAACCAACTCCAGTGTTCTTGCCTGGAGAATCCCAGGGACGGGGGAGCCTGGTGGGCTGTCGTCTCTGGAGTCGCACAGAGTCAGACATGACTGAAGTGACTTAGCAGCAGTAGCAGCAGCAGCATCAGGATTAGAGAGACTATATCTACAGTGTCTTGTCACATAATAGCAAGTCACTAAATGGAAATTGCTTTTGTAATTGTTGTTGCTATAACTAAAAGGTGTGTACTTTCCCATTTGTATTAATAAGTTTAATTCTTAAACTGACATGTAAACGTCTGAAAAAAAGCATTATCAGTGATTCAGTTAATAAAAATTGACCACAAGGAACTGCTTCACTTGAAATTATTAGTAGATGACAAGTTTAACAGGACTGTCAATAAATTACATTTAACACATTCAATAAATAAAGACTTTAACCGGTTACTCTAATAGTTCTTTTTCCGAAAAGAATTCCAAGAACCCCTTTTTCATGCACATGTTAAATGATTACAATATAACATTTATATAAAAATAACAGAGCCTTCACAGCCTGAAAACATTAAGGATATGTATGTCACCCATCAATGGTGATCATTCATCCACATTAGTCCAAACGTGTTCAAACACACGTGGCATTACTGTGACAGCATGAGCAGCTCCTGAGCTCTTTTGTCCTCACAGGCAACCTTGTTCCTGAACACTCATAGCAGAGCAACTAAGGCCATGGAAAATCCCTTCAATGTTTGAGAAACAGTGTGAGAAGGTGGAAAAAGAATGTAGCTAAGAGACAAGCAGACCTGCTTGCAAAAGCTCGCTCTGCCCCCTCCTAATCAGGTATCCTCTCTTTAAGCCTCAGTGTCCTGAGTTGTCCAAATAGAATAAAACCAATCTCATGAGATTGTTTTATGGAAATCCTTTAATGCAAAAGAGTGGGACCATCATTCTGCTGAGTGAAGCTGCCTCTAAGTCAGATATCCCACCCCACCAGACCAAGGCTACTTTGTCACAAAGGTGTTTCCTTGGTAAGTGTCTTGAACAAATTGGCCAACACAGTCATTAATCAGACATCCCCTGCAGTACCTGGATTTGAATCCCAGAAACTCAGAGCTGGAGGGTAGTTTGAGACCACCATAATTTGCTGCATCTACCTAAACTTACAGTTGTTTACATCATTTTACAGATCATCATCAGTTAACAGATCTGGTTAATTGTCGAGGATTTGTTGAGGCCCTAGAACAGTAATTCTCAAGCCTGGCTGCATATTACAATCTCATAGGTAGTTTAACACACATACACACACCCATGGCCCATCTCAAATCAACTGAATCAGAAATTTGAGGTGAAGCACAGGCTCCTATATTTTGTACAATCTTCTCCAGATGATTCTAATGTGAAGCTAAGGATGAGACCAGGACAGTAGTTGAATAGACGGCAAAGAAGCTGTCAGTACTTTGTTGTCAAAAAAGTGGCTTTAATAATTATATGGGCATTTTTCTATCTTATCCAAGCAAAACGAAACTCAGGAGATCCAGATTGTATTTAAAGAATTTCATGGTCAAGAGAGTTATCTGATTGAACAGAATTTAAAAAGATAAAAAATTGTATTTTCTAGAACAATATACTTCATATAAAGAGCATATTTTGGTATTGCCATGCTAAAAATTTCTTGCCTTGAGAACCCCATGAACAGTATGAAAAGGCAAAAAGATAAGACAGTGAAAGATGAACTCCCCAGGTCGATAGGTGTCCAATATGCTACTGGAGAACAATGGAGAAATAACTCCAGAAAGAATGCAGAGATGGAGCCAAAGCAAAAACAACACCCAGTTGTGGATGTAATTGGTGATGGAAGTAAAGTCCAATAATGCAAAGAGCAATACTGCATAGGAACCTGGAAGTTAAGTCTATGAATCAAGTGAACTAAAATGGACTAGAATCGGTGAATTTAACTCAGATGACCATTACATCTACTACTGTGGACAAGAATCCCTTAGAAGAAATGGAGGAGCCATCATAGTCAACAAGAGTCCAAAATGCAGTACTTGGGTGCAATCTCCAAAATGACAGAATGATATCCGTTTGTTTCCAAGGCAAACCATTCAATATCACAGCAATCCAAGTCTACGCCCCGACCACTAATGTTGAAGAAGTTTAAGTTGAACTGTTCTATGAAGACCTATAAGACCTTCTAGAACTAACACCCAAAAAAGATGTCCTTTTCATTATAGGGAACTGGAATGCAAAACACCTGGAGTAACAGGCAAATTTGGCCTTGGAGTACAGAATGAAGCAGGGCAAAGGCTAACAGATTTGCCAAGAGAACTCACTGGTCATAGCAAACACCTTTTTCCAACAACACAAGAGAAGACTCTACACATGGACATCACCAGATGGTCGATACCAAAATCAGATTGATTACATTCTTTGCAGCCAAAGATGGAGAAGCTCTATACAGTCAGCAAAAACAAGACCAGGAGCTGACTGTGGCTCAGATCATGAACTCCTTATTGCCAAATTCAGACTGAAATTGAAGAAAGCAGGGAAAACCACTAGACCACACAGTTCAGTTCAGTTCAGTTCAGTTACTCAGTCGTGTCCGACTCTTTGCGACCCCATGAATTGAAGCACGTCAGGCCTCCCTGTCCATCACCAACTCCCGGAGTTCACTCAAACTCTCATCCATGGAGTTGGTGATGCCATCCAGCCATCTTATCCTCTATCATCCCCTTCTCCTCCTGCCCCCAATCCCTCCCAGCATCAGAGTCTTTTCCAATTAGTCAACTCATTGGACCACACAGGTATTACCTAAATCAAATCCCTTAGGATTATACAGTGGAAGTGACAAATAGATTCAAGGGATTAGGTCTGATAGACAGAGTGCCTGTAGAACTATGGAAAGAGGTTCATGACATTGTAAAGAAGGCAGTGATCAAGACCATCCCCAAGAAAAAGAAATACAAAAAGGCAAAATGGTTGTCTGAGGAGGCCTTACAAATAGCTGAGAAAAGAAGAGAAGCTAAAGACAAAGGAGAAAAGGAAAGAGATATCCATTTGAATGTATTCTGAAGAATAGCAAGGAGAGATAAGAAGGACTTCTTCGGTGATCAACCCAAAGAAATAGAGGGAAACAATAGAATGGGAAAGACTAGGGATCTCTTCAAGAAAATTAGAGATACCAAGGGAACATTTCATGCAAACATGGGCTCAATAAAGGACAGAAATGGTATGGACCTAACAGAAGCAGAAGATACTAAGAAGATGTGGCAAGAATACACAGAAGAACTGTACAAAAAAGATCTTCATGACCCGGATAATCATGATGATGTGATCACTCATCTAGAGCCAGACATCCTGGAATGTGAAGTCAAGTAGGCCTTAGGAAGCATCACTATGAACAAAGCTAGTGGAGGTGATGGAATTCCAGTTGAGCTACTTCGAATCCTAAAAGATGATGCTGTGAAAGTGCTGCACTCAATATGCCAGCAAATTTGGAAAACTCAGCAGTGGCCACAGGACTGGAAAAGGTCAGCTTTCATTCCAGTCCCAAAGAAAGGCAATGCCAAAGAATGCTCAAACTACCACACAATTGCGCTCATCTTACACGCTAGCAAAGTAATGCTCAAAATCCTCCAAGCCAGGCTTCAACAGTACATGAATCGTGAACTTCCAGATGTTCAAGCTGGATTTAGAAAAGGCAGAAGAACCAGAGATCAAATTGCTAACATCCCTTGGATCATCAAAAATGCAAGAGTTCCAGAAAAACTTCTACTTCTGCTTTATTGACTATGGCAAAGCCTTTGACTGTCTGGATCACAACAAAGTAGAAAATTCTGAAAGAGAAGGGAATCCCAGACCACCTGACCTGCCTCTTGAGAAATCTGTATGCAGGTCAAGCAACAAGTTAGAACGGGACATGGAACAACAGACTGGTTCCAAATCGGGAAAGGAGTACGTCAAGGCTGTGTATTGTCATCCTGCTTATTTAATTTATATGCAGAGTACATCATGAGAAATGCTGGACTGGATGAAGCACAAGCTGGAATCAAGATTGCCGGGAGAAGTATCAATAACCTCAGATATGCAGATGACACCACCCTTATGACAGAAAGTGAAGAAAAACTAAAGAGCCTCTTGATGAAAGTGAAAAAAGAGAGTGAAAAAGTTGGCTTAAAACTGAACATTCAGAAAACTAAGATCATGGCATCTGGTCCCATCACTTCATGGCAAATAGATGGGGAAACAATGGAAACAGTAAGAGACTATTTTTGGGGCTACCAAATCACTGCAGATGGTGACTGCAGCCATGAAATTAAAAAAGACGCTTGCTCCTTGGAAGAAAAGTTATGACCAACCTAAACAGCTTATTAAAAAGCAGAGACATTACTTTGCCAACAAAGGTACATCTAGTCAAAGCTATGGTTTTTCCATTAGTCATGTATGGATATGAGAGTTGGACTGAAAGAGAGCTGAGCGCAGAAGAATTGATGCTTTTGAACTATGGTGTTGGAGAAGACTCTTGAGAGTCCCTTGGACTGCAAGGAGATCAAACCTGTCAATTCTAAAGGAGATCAGTCCTGAATATTCATTGGAAGAACTGATGCTGTAGCTGAAGCTCCAATACTTTGGGCACCTGATTCGAAGAACTGACTTTTTGGAAAAGACCCTGATGCTGGGAAAGATTGAAAGTGGGAGGAGAAGGGTACGATAGAGGATAAGATGATTGGATGGCATCAATGACTCAATGGACATGAGTTTGAGTAAGCTCTGGGAGTTGGTGATGGACAGGGAAGCCTGGCGTGCTGCAGTCCATGGGGTCACAAAGAGTTGGACAGGACTGAGTGACTGAACTGAACTGATGCTAAAAAAAAAAAAAAAAGGAAAATGGAACATTTCTCTCAGGGCTTTGCACCTTGTCTTGATTTTATCTAAACCAAAGAGGGCATTAGAAAGTCACTCACAATGTGACATTTTAAGTTATTCCGTTTCATAAGGAAAAGTATTCTTAACGAAAAGCAGGATCAGAAGCATGACTTTTCTTCTTATGTATTCTCCATTTTGTGCAAAATGTATTTCTATCCATAGTTCCAGGGATCCTGATTTTATTTTCCAAATTTCTCCTATAGAAAATAAGTTGTTACTACAGTAATATTTACCCACTCTGATAGTATTTCCAGTTGCTTATTTTAGGGTTTTGAACATAGCAACCACACAAACCGCTGTTGCAAGCTACTCATGGCACTCGGATGCTTGGCAACATTCAGGAATGAATACATCTTTAAACCATGTGGACATTTAGCTGAAAACTATAGTTTCAAACGTCTCTAAAGAGCTATTTATGCTGAATCTATCCCAGATCTGTCCATTCTTATGAGTACCACTTTTCTCTTTATCTTCATCCAGGTGGACTAGTGAAAGTTACAGCAGAATAATCTGGTTAATAATTTTGCTCGTTATTACTGTATCTTGAAAATAACAACATGGCGTCCAACATGTACAGCTAAGCAACTGATTATTTAGTACATATGCATTTTTGTCTTCTGACATAGTCGTAAATAAGTGGTATAATCTTTATCTGGGATTTTGAGGGTATTTTGGTCTTCAGTTAAGACTTTAGCAATTACTATTAAATCAAGGGATTACTGGTGGACTGCTGTGCTTTGTCACCATATTTTAGCCAGAAATAAGTGGAAACTAAGACAATGGATGTGATTCTTTGCATAAAGGTTCTGTTTGTTGATTATTGAATAAGTGATGGATTAACACCTACCTGAGGACAATTCATCACAGACAGGCAGGGGTCCAGAAATGGAAAGAGCTTGTTAAGTGTGTAACTGTAGTCTCTTCTCCTCTCAAACTCAGTAACAAGGCTTACTAGAAATGAGAATTAGTTATATACTTGCATGCACACACAATACATGGATAATACACATAAGTGTATATATGTACATTATTTTTAAATATATCTATACATACAACCATAAAGATCAAAATGTGAGAGATACTAAATTAACTAAAATGTAAATCAAGATTAAATCCTTGAAAAAGACCTCATGGCTAATTTAATTTTTTTAAACATTTACTCTAAGTCCATTTACAGTGGGAGGAAAAGGGTTAAGAATCATAATAGGGGATTTTTTTCTAAACTGTAGCCACCAGAATGTAGTCTCAGTCTAATGATTCATGATCTCTAAGGTATATGATGGGGCTTCTGACTCTGAGCGGGGTTTGCAATGAGTCACCCCATGGTTGATTCACTTCCCTCGATGACTAAGCCAGGCAGGAGTTCATCAGTGAAGGGCCCACAGCCCACCACAAGGCGGCACCCCAGGTAAAGAAGAGCCTAAGATTGGTAGGTTTGGAGGGGAAAATGGTCATTGCGCTGCAGGAAGGAAGTAGCATGCACCCAAGAAATATATAAAAAATACACACCATTCACTGATTAACTACTGAGTTGGTGTAGTACAGTCAGTATCTGATCATAGGGTCATCTTGAGTACTTTGAAAAGGATCAGTCGAAAAGACTTAAAGTGGCTAAGTTCAGGGCCCTAACACAAACATATAATTTGGAAGAAGAAAAATGAAACCTTATTAAATGTTAGACTGACTCCTTTCTTATTTTCTTTTAATCAAGATTCTTCAGACACCTTTCTCAAGAATTTCACACACATGCCAAAGGCTATCTTTCACTATTGCTACCAGAAGTTGACAAATTTCTTCCATAAATGGCCAAACAGTACACAGTTGGCCACTGTGTACACCACACAGTAATGTCTGTCATTCTGCTGCCATTGTATCTTGCAATCAGACATAGATGATTAAGTTAATAAATGGACTGAGTTCTGATAAAACTTAAACACAGGTGCAGATTTGCCCTAAAACCAGGCAAACACATTAAACTGGTTGTGCATCTGAGTTTGTAAAGACTCAGTGCTTTTAAACCTTACTTCCATCAGTGTCCACACTCTCCTTCCCGTCACTTACGTCCTCAGACATAGAATCTACACATAAGGAAATTCAAGAACAAGATTACTATCAAAGAACAGGGACAAGCAGCACAAATGATTATCACTTTGTCCCAAAGACTCAAAATGTTACATGTTAGATTACTTTTAATATTGTTTGAGTTTGAACTCATAAAACCAAGACTTCTGAAATTCAAATAAGCCAAACAAATTGTTCTTGCCCAAACTGCTTGTATTAAGATTAAACATTATAGATAAAATAATGTGTTTGTTTCCCATAGAAGTTGAAAAAGAAAAAACAATTCTAAAGAACTACTGTTTTAACTGTACCTATTTTAAATATTGTATACACCAATTTTTTCAACCTAATTGTTATTGATTTATTCTTTAGGGTCAAACTGAAAGGCAAAGAATAATTCAAATTACAGCATTTCTAAGGATCAGGTATAAGAGTGCTATTCAAATTTTAATGCACATACGAATCCCCTGATGATGTTGTTAAAATGCAGAATCTGACTCAATAGGTCTGAGGTGGGAACCCAAGATGCTGCATTTCTAACAAGCCTGCACATGATGGGGACGCTCAGGGCCCACGGACCACCCTTTAAGCAACTAAGAATACATAATCACCTGGGAAATGGTGATTCCTGCCCTTGGGAATTCCTGTGTGCTTGCATGCTAAGTCGTGTCCGACTCTTTGCAACCCTGTGAACTTTAGCCCACCAGGTTCCTCTGTCCATGGGACTCTCCAGGGAAGAATACTGGAGTGGGTTGCCATTTCCTTCCGCATCTCTTCTGTTTCTTGCATTGGCAGGCGGGTTCTTTACCACTAGGGCCACCTGGGAAGCCCCTTGGGAATTCCTGGAGGCCAGGAATTTAAAATTAGCTCCCCAGTGATTATGCACTCCTTAAAGGAATTTAAGGAAAATAATCCACCAATTAGGCCAATCTTCCCTGATAGATTCCGCCTGGGAAAGAATCCGCCTGCAATGCAGGTGACGCTGGTTAGATTTCTGGGTTGGGAAGATCTTCTGGAGAAGGGATAGGCTACCCACTCTAGTATTCTGGCCTGGAGAATTCCATGGACTATATATATAGTCCATGGGGTCACAAAGAGTTGGACACGACTGAGCGACTTTCACTTTTCTTTAATGACTAAAAAATCCACAACATTATATATTTGAGTTAAAACCCCAAAAAGCTGAGTGCGATCCAAACAGGGGCCCTAAAACAGCACATTCAGTACCTTGGCAAAACAACATCTTTGAAGGAAACTAAACCTGGCTGGCAGCCTATTACGTGTCAGGCAAAGTGCAGCATGCTTTCAATACATCATTTTTTTTCACCCTTCCATTTCACATTAGAGCCACCTGAAGACAAAGCCTCTGCTCAAGGTCACAGTCTGGGTTCAAAACCCACCAACCTCTCTCCTACTTTTATTTATTTCTATTTTTATGTTCTAATCATCTCATCCCTTCCTGGTGGTAAGTAGGACCATTATTCCCTATGACTTCTCCCTCTCTATGATAGGATTGTTCATCCTGTGGGTCGTCATGGGGAGGAGTATATGTGCCACTTCACTGACTTTGGGTTTGGCTCCATGATATACTTTGCCCAACAGAAATGTGAGTATATATGACACTGGCCACCTCCAAGCAGGTTTTAACTGTGTTGTGTGATTTGGCTCATGTTCCTGCTCTCTGCCAAGAGAACAGTGTGTCTTAGATGGTAACCGTTCTTAAAGCATCATTTTTAATCAAAATTGGCAACCACCTACTGTCTGTTAAAGATAATGACACATGATATAAAAAATACATGATGTAAAATAAGAAAGGTATGATGACAGCTGTGAGAAACTGCAACATACCTATGCACAGGAACAAAAGGACTGAAAGGAAATATACCAAAATATAATCAAGATGTTTTTCAGAAAGGAATTTGAAAAAGAAGAGCTACATGTGTATGTATAACTGAATCACTTTGCTGTACACCTAAAACTAACACAACATTGTTAATCAACTGTGCTCTAATATAAAATTAAAGAGTTTTTCAAAGATTTTTTGGACTACAGGTTAATTTTTGTCCTCTATTTTCTATGTTGGCTACAGTGGTGTCATATTGCTTTGACAAAGTCCAAATTAATCTTCAACTTTCAAATTTTAAGGCAAGACTTTAAAAAAATATAACAGTATAAACCATGAGCATGCCTTGCAAAAGGGAAACGTGACACCTCAGAATTCTTCTTTATATGTGCAATTACACCTCAGGGTCACTTGTTACTAGCAGTGTGACCTTGTGTAAGTTAATCACTCTGCCTGTTTCCTCATCCATAAAAGGAATTAATAATATCGACTTCTTGGGTTATTTAGCACATTCAATACGGTAATAGATATAAAGCACCTGACTCATATAAGCATTCAATAAAAGCATTCACTACAGCTAATATCACAGAAAACTGATAGAATTATATCTGTTATAGAAAGGAATTTATCAGTGAAGCATTAACCAAAGATAATATTCAAGGCAATTTGAGACTCTCAGTAGTCCATGAACTTAGCTATAAGGACATTCTACATTACATACCACTTTTAAGGATGCTTTTGATTACCCTAGGTCAACCCAAATAATCTAGGATAACCTATTTTGAAGTTAGGTGAACAACCTTATATTCCATCTGTAACCTTAATTCCCCTTTGCCATTTAACATGGTCAGAGGTTCCAGGGTTTAGGGTATGGACATCTTTGGAGGGCCATCAGTCTACCCAGCACACTGTGGTACTTCATGTAAAATAACTCAAAGTTCAAAAAACTAGCTAATGTCATAGACGACCACAATAAAGTACTATGTGAATCTCTCTCCTGATTTCATACCTTAATGTTCCCCATGGCTGATCAATATTCAGCCTCTTCAATCAGAAAAGCACTTATCTATAGAAGTGAATGAATGCTCTCCTTCACTGATTCAGGGCTAAGGGCCAAGTCTGATAAAGAATCACCGACAACTCCAGTCTAGGAAGCACTCACTGAGTGAGCAGGGGGAAAAGATGGATCCCACCAACACTGAAATTGGAGCTGCTAGAAGGACTCCCAAAGTTCTGTGGAGCTAAAGGCATTTTGGCTGAATGTTTATGGAAGTAAAGAGAAGCAAGGGGCTGAAGGCATGAAGGCTCAGCATGGTGTGGTCAAAGGTGTGAGGAAACAGTCCCTGCAGGCTGGTGAGCCTAGATGGAGGAAGAGTGGGTAAGGGACTGTGTTGTTGCTGAATTCCACTGCAGAAGAACGTCAGAAATTATTATACTAAGTGAAGATAGTCAGACAAAGACAAATATCATATGATATCACTTATATGTGGAATCTAAAAAAATGATACAAATGAAGTTATTTAGAAAGCAGAAACAGACTCATAGACATGGAAAACAAACTTATAGTTACCAAAGGGGAAAGGTGAGGGAGATAGATAAGGAGTCTGTGATTGACATGTACACACTACTATATATAAAATAGAAAATCAACAAGGATCTACTATATAGCACAGGGAACTCTATTCAATATTATGTAACAAACCCAAATGGGAAAAGAATTTGAAATAGAATAGATACATGTGTATGTGTATAACTGAATCATTTTGCTGTACATCAGAAACGAATACAACATTATAAATAAACTATGCTGCTGCTGCTGCTGCTGCTGTGCTGTGCTCAGTTATATCCGACTCTTTGGGATCCTATGGACTATAGCCCGCCAGGCTCCTCTGTCCATGGAATTCTCCAGGCAAGAATACTGAAGTGGGTAGCCATTCCCTTCTCCAGGGGATCTTCCCAACCCAGGGATCAAACCCAGGTCTCCCACATTGCAGGCAGATTCTTTACCACTGAGCTACCTGGGAAGCCCAAAGCAACTATACTCCAATATAAATTTAAAAAAAAAAAATTAAAAAATAGAAGTGGGGAAGGAAGCCAGCCTAGATCCTGAGAAGAAGTAATTGAAGAGGCCAAACAGGGAGAAAAAGTACCCAGAAGCTGGGTGGCAAGTTGTCCCCATAAGAGGCCAGAAAATGGCAACAAATGGCAGGGGAGAGGGCAGAACAGGGGGTAAGAGAAGGCAGAGAGTGAGAAAAAATAAACAGACAGGCAAGAGGCACAGTAGGGAGACAGAAGAAGAAAGGCAGCAAGGTAGCTTTTCTGGGCAACCAGCAAGCACTAATCACTGAGCGTGTACATTACTGCATAAGAAATACACGGAAAAATCACACAGAAAGTAATAAGGTGGGTGCTTGCCAAGGGCTTGGGGGCCACAGGGAGTTATTGTTTAGTGGGGACAGTGTTCCAGTTTTGAAAAATATAAAAGCATCTGGAGATGGATGGTGATTGCATAACATTATGAATGTATTTAATACAACTGAGCTGTGTATGTAAAAATGGTTAGGATAGCCAGTTGTATGTTCTGAGTGCTTTACCACAATTAAAAAAATGAAGAAAAAGAAAAGGAATGAATGAATAGTGAGAGAGCAGTGACTACTTACCAATTTCTCTTTCCAGTAGCTAAGTATTGAAAAGAAGTAGTGTGTATGATGAAGTAAACAACAAAAAAAATGTACAATGAGCTTGGATACCATCATTGAACCAACAGAAAGGGAAAGAAAGACAATATAAGACACAGATAAGAGTAACAGAATAAATCCCAGAGAAGGCAAATGGGATCAGAAACAAAATCACACGGTGGGGGCAGCTTTGGCTGAGAGCTGGAGGAAGAACCCTCTTCTCTGAGGTGGGGAGAGGTACCACCATCAGAATGGGAGTGGGGGCTGTGAAGTAGGAGAGAAGTGAAAGATGTCAGGAGGCAAGGGAGAAGGTAAATGGAAAATCCCAAGGTTTGAAAGCAAAAGCAATCTGTTTATTTTGGTCCTTGACCAAAATTGTAGAAGTAATTGCACAGATCAGGGTTTAAACAGGGAACACTTACCGGTCTTAGTTGTGGTTTTACCTTGAAGGAGCTCTGTTACCCTAAGCAAGTCAGTTAAACTTCCTAAACTGCATCTTTAAAAGAGGGAGATTTGCTAAAATAATCACACCAACCCATCCAGCTCTACACTTCAATGGCTTCAAAGAAAGAGTTTATACCTTGAACAGTGTCAGCTTACCTACACCACGTTTCCACCCCCAGAAGGGAAATGGGAACCAAAGTCAAGGTGTAGGTAATTTAAATACCCTCGGGCTGTTTTCACATCTCATTTTTGATTGTGACAGCCACAACAAACAGATGGTTACTGCTGACAAGGCCTGTGTCATTACAGTCCTAATGGTAATTAATGTTTTCACAGCACTTTACTGTTCATGAGGAGCCTTCACATATGAAACGTTTTAGTCCACCTTCACAGTAGCTCTGAAACAGGTAAGGCTGCTCTTCTATCCATTTTCCAGCCTCAGTTTGGCTAACAGAAGTCGATTATGTGTCCAAGGCCTCAAAGCAGACGAATGACAAACCTGAAACTTGAATCCAGGTACTCAGGACTCGGATTTGTTTTCATAGTGATGTACTGCACATAGAGTATTACACAGCATTTGGTGTCACAAACACAGAAAATCCATGAGTCAAAAGGAATTTGCACAGATTGATTATTTTAATTGATTCTGGCAGTACACTATATTGAAATGCAAGTACAATCTTAATTTTCAAGTGATGAATGGAATCCAAAGGACAAAGAAGGAGAGGACTAGGATTCAACTACTTCAATGTCATTCTCGAGATGAGAAAACAGGCCTCTCGTGGGACACATGACTTGTGGGAAGCAGAGCTGACACCGGAACTCAGGGCTCCCACCAGCCCCGGGGCTGTCAACACTGGCCAGGTCTACACAGTTCAGAGAAAAGTTAACAACTGAACTGCTCCTTAACAATGAAATGATTACAATTTAAATAATCTGAGGGGCTCCTTCTCTCCTTTTTCCATCTGCTAACCATATGGATGCTGCCTATTAATGGTATTAGAATTCTTTGGAGCAAATTCTTTTCACAAATGGGAGGAGTGGTAATGACAATTATGTCTTCTTTTAGTACAAAATAGAAGTAAAATGGATCTGCTAAGGAATCCATCTGAGAGTTTTAAACCAACTGAAACTGCCTTCATTCCCATCCTCTACCTACAAAATGTTTTCTAGACAAATTACAATGGAAAAACTGAAAAAATGCAATGAAAATATTTTGAACAAGACCATATTGTCAAACGATTCCCATTCTCCTCCCTGGGAAATAATGAGTCAGCAAGTGCTTCAAGAAAATTAGAGATAACAAGGGAACATTTCATGCAAAGATGAGCACAATGAAGAATAGAAATGGTATGGACCTAACAGAAACAGAAGATATTAAGAACAGGTGGCAAGAATACACAGAAGAACTGTACAAAAAAGATCTTCATGACCCAAATAATCATGATGGTGTGATCACTCACCCAGAGCCAGACATCCTGGAATGTGAAGTCAAGTGGGCCTTAGGAAGCATCACTACGAACAAAGCTAGGGGAGGTGATGGAATTCCAGTTGAGCTATTTCAAATCCTGAAAGATGATGCTGTGAAAGTGCTGCACTCAAGATGCCAGCAAATTCGGAAAATTCAGCAGTGACCACAGGGCTGGAAAAGGTCAGTTTTCATTCCAGTCCCAAAGAAAGGCAATGTCAAAGAATGTTCAAACTACCACACAACTGCACTCATTTCACATTCTAGCAAAGTAATGCCCCAAATCCTCTAAGCCAGGCTTCAACAGTACATGAACCTTGAACTTCCAGATGCTCAAGCTGGATTTAGAAAAGGCAGAAGAACCAGAGATCAAATTGCCAACATCCTTTGGATCATTGAAAAATCAAGTGAGTTCCAGAAAAACATCTACTTCTGCATTACTGACTATGCCAAAGCCTTGGACTGTGTGGATCACAACAAATTGTGGAAAATTCTGAAAGAGATGGGAATCCCAGACCACCTGACTTGCCTCTTGAGAAACCTATATTCATGTCAGGAAGCAACAGTTAGAACTGGATATGGAACAACAGACTGGTTCCAAATTGGGAAAGGAGTACATCAAGGCTGTATATTGTCACCCTGCTTATTTAACGTCTATGCAGAGTACATCATGAGAAATGCTGGACTGGATGAAGCACAAGCTGGAATCAAGATTGCCGGGAGAAGTATCAATAACCTCAGATATGCAGATGACACTACCTTTATGACAGAAAGTGAAGAAGAACTAAAGAGCTTCTTGATGAAAGTGAAAGAGGAGAGTGAAAAAGTTGGCTTAAAACTCAACATTCAGAAAACTTAGATCATGGCATCCGGTCCCATCACTTCATGGGAAATAGGTAGATTAACAGTGGAAACAGTGACAGACTTTATTTTTCTTGGCACAGATGGTGACTGCAGCCATGAAATTAAAAGACGCTTGCTCCTTGGAAGAAAAGTTATGACCAATCTAGACAGCTTATTAAAAAGCAGAGACATTACTTTGCCAACAAAGGTCCATCTAGTCAAAGCTATAGTTTTTCCAATAGTCATGTATGCATTCAAAAGTTGGACTATATAGAAAGCTGAGCGCCGAAGAACTGATGCTTTTGAACTGTGGTGTTGGAGAAGACTCTTGAGAGTCCCTTGGACAGCAAGGAGATCCAACCAGTCCATCCTAAAGGAAATCAGTCCTGACTATTCATTGGAAGGACTGATACTGAAGCTGAAGCTCCAATACTTTGGCCACCTGATGCGAAGAACCGACTCACTGATAAAGATTTTGATGCTGGGAAAGATTGAAGGCAGGAGGAAAAGGGGACGACAGAGGATAAGATGGTTGGATGGCATCTCCGACTCAATGGACATGAGTCTGAGCAAGCTCCGAAGTTGGTAATGGACAGGGAGGCCTGGTGTGCTGCAGTCTATGGGGTCACAAAGAGTTGGACATGACTGAGTGACTGAACTGAACTGAGGTGCTTCTAACCAAAATTACTTTTATCACAAAGCTGAAAAATGTTTACTGTTTAAACACCACATGGTGCTAGTGGTAAAGAACCCGCTTGCCAATGCAGTAGATGAAAGAGACACAGGTTCGATTCCTGGGTCAAAAAGACCCTCTGGAGGAGGGCATGGCAACCCACTGCAGTATTCTTGCCTGGAGAATCCCATGGACAGAAGAGCCTGGCAGGTGACAGTCCATGGGATCACAAAGAATCGGACATGACTGAAGCAGTCTAGCAATGTTTAAACAGTAGACTCCACTTGAAGAATAAATGAGGATGTAAATATGATGTATTATGAAGTTTCAGATCCCATTTTATATGTTTTATGCAGTAAAAAAAAGTCTGAGTCTTCCATTAGACTGTAAAGGACTCAAGTACAAGAACATCAAATGAAGGGAGCCGTTCTGAGGTGAGCAGATAATTGCTGATCATCTTCCCTCGGGGCACCTCAGACCTTTGGGTTCATATTCATGAGACCAAGAGATAGGATTTCTACTGTGTAAAAGAAATCAGCAAAGCTTTTAATGAACATGCAAAGGCCAATATGAAAGATGGAAAATACACCTGTGTGTTCAGTTCTGGAGTTGTAAGAGGGAGGCTAAGACAGCAGGCTGAAGGTTCTTTTCAGAGTGAACTCTCCAGTGTTTCATAGTGTTTCGGAGATGAAGTTTTTACTACCGTGAGTGTTCAGCCTCAAATACATAACCAGGTTTCTCCTCAAGACAGTTGCAAGAATTTGAAACTAAGAAGATAGGAGACGAGTAAGTCCAAGACCGCCAAAGGGGGAAAATTTAATCTCCCTCATTTTTTCTGGGTTAAGAAGACAAAAATACTCCGAAGGTTTCAATCAAAAGCCCAGGAAAGCCAGACCTGAGGAGAGTGGACAACTATAACTAGATTGAGTCTTCCTAAAACTGCAACCTGGCCTTAATTTAGCTCAATATCTGAAGGTGATCAGCTCCTCACTATATTTACCTAACAGAAGACAAGAAGGAAATCTTTTCTAGAAGATGTAATCTAGAACTAGTAAGACTCTTTCACACACTGTGTCTGGGTACAAAATAAAAAATTATTAGACATGATGGAGAAGAAAATGCCAACCCACTCCAGTATTCTTGCCTGGAAAATTCCATGGAGAGAAGAGCCTGGCGGACTGCAGTCCCTGGGGTCACACGACAGCATGTATACATGAGGGGGGTGGAGGAAGATGCTGCTGCTACCGCTGCTAAGTCGCTTCAGTCATGTCCGACTCTGTGTGACCCCATAGACGGCAGCCCACCAGGCTCCCCCGTCCCTGGGATTCTCCAGGCAAGAACACTGGAGTGGGTTGCCATTTCCTTCTCCAATGCATGAAACTGAAAAGTGAAAGTGAAGTCGCTCAGTCGTGTACGACTCTTAGCCACCTCATGGACTGCAGCCTACCAGGCTCCTCCCATGGACTGCAGCCTACCAGGCTGCTCTGTCCATGGGATTTTCCAGGCAAGAGTACTGGAGTGGGGTGCCATTGCCTTCTTCAGGAGGAAGATGGGTTGGTAGCAATAAACAGAGGCAGAATGAAAAAAAAATTATTAGACATGAGAAAAGCTGAACATAAATGCAACCAATATGCAATAGAAAAAAGACAAATAGTGCAGGCTCACAGATGATTTGCATTATTGGATTCAGTAAGATCATTAAACTGATTAATTGGTTAAAAAAAATAAGCGAAAAAAGGAAATGGATGAAAAGATGGAGAATTTCAAAAGAGAACTAGAATCCATATAAAAAATCAAACGAACATCCTAGAAAAATTAAGTATCTGAAATTAAGAAAATGCAGTGTCTGATATTAGCTCATTGGATGGGTTTAATACCACACTAGTCAAAGCAGGAAACCTGTCATACTGCTTCATAGCATCACTTTATATTTTTAAATGCTTATGTAAATTGCTTCTCTGGTAGCTCAGCTGGTAAAGAACCCACCTACAATGTAGGAGACCCTGGTTCGATTTCTGGGTCAGGAAGATCCACTGGAGAAGAGATAGGCTACCCACTTCAGTATTCTTGGGCTTCCCTGGTGGCTCAGCTGGTAAAAACTCCACCTGCAATGTGGGAGACCTGGGTTTGATCCCTGGGTTGGGAAGATCCCCTGGAGAAGGGAAAGGCTACCCACTCCAGTGTTCTGGCCTAGAGAAGTCCATGGTTTGTATAGTCCATGGAGTCACAAAGAGTTGGACACAACTGAGCGACTTTCACTTCACAGACAAAGCAGAAGATAGGATTAGTAAACTTAAAGGTAAAGCTTAATGGAAAACTCACATTAAATCTCAAATAGAAAAGAAGAAGGTAAGAAACATGGTATCCTGACCATGTACGTAATTGGACAGCCAGAGAGAAGTGAGGACAGAAGCAATATTTGAAGAGACAATGGCTGAGGATTTTCCAATACTGATGAAAGACATCAACCCTCAAATTCAAGAAAGTTGGCAAACTGAAATAGGATGAATGTAAGGAAAACCACACCTGGATTTGTGAATGTCAAATGCTTGGTACAAAAACCTGGCAAGTCATGTATCTGCCTTCAAATTTAGTACAATTCTTGAAGAGGTTATGATAAAGAGGATAGTTTAAGGATAGGCACCCTACTCAACAATAAAGTTTCTGTTCTTTAGTAGGATTGTAGTCATTCTGCTATTGACCAAGCACAGAAAAACTCCACAATGACATAAATTTGAATATACTATAATGATGGATCCTTGACTCCTGGTTTCTACCTGGCCTGATCTCATTTCTTTAACCTTATAATAAAGTAATTCTACATTTTCTACAATAAAAAATTTAATCCCAATAAGAGTTTTTGGTAAAGCTTACTAAAATCAGGGGGAAAAAACACAACCATAGTATTAAGACTGATGGGATGTCAGAATAAGATGGGACTTTTAAAATAAACAGTCCAACCCTTATGTTAAGAGATGACAAAACTGAAGCCCAGAGCTATTTAGAAACCTACTGTGAACCAGAACAACAGTGTTTCTCTCTCTACGTAATGTAGTACATAGAGACTATGGGATTCCCTGGTGGCTCAGTGGTAAAGAATCCACCTGCTAATGCAGGAGATGTGGATTCAATCCCTGGGTCAGGAAGATCTCCTGGAGAAAGAAATGGCAACCCACTCCAATACTCTTGCCTGGGCAATCCCATGGATAGAAGAGTCTGGCGGGCTACATTTAATGGGGTTGCAAAAGAATTAGACACAACTTCGCAACTAAACAACAGATATACCTTAGGAAGGAAAACACATATTATGCAACATATTGGGGATATAATATATAAAATATTTTAGACTTGTCTATAATATCAAATTAGCTCTGTTAGAAAACAAAAACATGAGTAACGTGTAAATGCTGTCTATCTCAACTAGTACCTTATTGCAAGCTGTTAAAATTCCTTGACTTGATAAATTAACAAATAAAAATATTGATTTTTCTAACTTGAAATTGTCATTGTCTTCTAAAAATACTTAATTGTGGCCACCTGAATTGATGTTGTCATTTTAAATAAGTAGCAAAGACAATACAGAGATTCAGTAAGAAACTGATCTATAAATAAGTGAGATGTGAACTCAAAGATGTAAATATTTTGTTCTCTGAAAAATAAAAGGAAAAGCATGCCATAAGAAAAACTTCTAGGAGACATTTTTTAACATAAGTGCAAATTCTATTTTCACCCATAAATATTAGCACATCTGTTATTTTGACAGGGGATTTACTCAAGAGTTGTGGCTTTTTCATGCCTCTAATTGTGCCAGTGGCCAATCTAAGAGTGGCATAAGCCAGGAGGAAAACACATGAGAGGTCAGAAAGAGGCCAGAAGGGTCTTAAGGCCATTTAATGGCCTCCTTATTCTTTCAGGCTTTTTGGTTATAAGTTTGAATGGGGCGAAATGAATATGTTTTCTTTAAATACTTCAAATAGCTCTCCTAAAACATATAGATGTGTACTAAAACCAAGCTATGGAAAAACTCAAACCTAACCATGGTTACCATCTTATCTCTGGAAAATTGGGGTCACTTTGTGGACATTTTACTAAGCATACTTACTAACATACTCTTCATGTATATTTGAACTAAGCTCCTATCTATATATTAGAACCATACTTCCTCCTAATGTAGTCTAGTCTTTAAGAAAAGATTCTTTAATAGGTAGCAAATCAGAAACATTTGAATTCATGTTTCCACTCTGAGTAGTTTGTAACAGCTGGAAAAGCACACAAACATTAACATTGGATAAACTGCTACTGCTGTTTCCCTTGGTGGCTCAGAGGTTAAAGGGTCTGCCTGCAAGGCGGGAGACCCGGGTTCAATCCCTGGGTCGGGAAGATCTCCTGGAGAAGGAAATGGCAACCCACTCCAGTATTCTTGTGGAGAATTCCACAGACGGAGGAGCCTGGTAGGTTACAGTCCATGGGGTCGCAAAGAGTTGGACACGACTGAGCGAGTTCACTTTCACTTTCACTTCACTGTTTCCCAGTAGCTTCAATGTTCCCACATAAGTGAGGGAGAACACAGATGAACAGCCCCAATCAATTATATCTCTTTTCACTGCCTGACATCCTCCTCTTCCAAAAACGCCTCTTAAATCAGACGCTAGAGACAAACCAATGTGAGATACTCAACAGTCCTCCATGATGAGAAGCTTCCCCAATGCTCAAGCTTAACTATAACAGCTTTCAGAAGGAAGGAGGAGGAGAGACGTAACTCCTTTTCCAGGACTGAAGAGCAGCTTCCCCATTCCACAGCATCAATGGTATCAATACCTCATAAATGCCAAGAGGAAACCAAGGATGTCTTAAATATACTTTGGATAAAAGGATAAAGAGAGAGAACTTGAGGGAAGGGCCAAAGGAGCATGCTAGGAACCCTGGTACCATATTGGTAGGCTCATCTTAGATTCAAACAGATTCAGTCTTTCAGGGTCAAAACTGTTCTCCCTGCTGTGGACCTAAATGGAATCAGCTCTCTGAACCAAGCCTGCTCTACTCTCACATTCCTGCTCCTGCGTGCATGCATGCTAAGTCACTTCAGTAGTATCTGATTCTTTGTGACCCTACAGATTGTAACCCGCCAAGCTCCTCTGTCCATGGAGATTTTCCAGGCAATAATACTGGAGTGGGCTGCCATTTCCTCCTCCTCCAGGGGATCTTCCCAACCAAAGTACCAAACCCGAGTTTTTTGTGTCTCCTGCATTGCAGGCAGATTCTTTACCCCTGAGCCACTGAGGAAGCCCATTCCTGCTGATAGGTAAGTGTAAAAATGTCTGCAATTATTCTCTTCTCTCTGTGCTCCTTGCAACATGACTTCAGCTCCTCCCTTCAAGAGAGGGAATCTATTTCCCCAACTACTGAGTCAGGTCTGGCTTTGTGACTTGTTTTGGATAATAGAATTCAGAGGAAGTCACTTTGTGCCAGTTGCAAGCCTAATCCTCAAGAGGTCTTGCATGCCTCTGGCCCCTCTCTTAGAACCCTGCCACCCACAGTGTTAACAAGCCCATGCTGGCCTGGTTAAAGATTAGAAACCATGTGGAGAGGAGCTGAGGACATCCTGGAAGAGCCAGACCCCAACCCGTTCGGTGAAAAATCTGCCCAGATCCAAAGAACCACCCAGCTGAATCTAGCCCAAATTGCCAACCCACAGAATCAAGGGCTCGCTAAATGCAGGTTGTTTTAAACCACAAACCAAACCAATACTGTGGTGGTTTGTTGAGAAGCCAAAGCTAACTGATATAGTAAGGAATGCTTTGTCATGAATTATTCATTCAATGAACATTTGTTAAATGCCTTCTATATTTGAAGTGGTGATCTAAGGGTATGAAGATTAGTATGTGATAGTGCCTGCAATTAGGGAGTCATTCCTCTAACAACAGTAAAAAAAAAAGTATGAACAACAAAGTCAACTTAAAGGATAGGAAGGCTCAAAGAGATCACATTTGAGGTGGTTTTTAAGGAAAGACCAGTAAGTCACCAGTGGACAGGAACAGACATCAGAAGCAGAAGAAACAGCATGAGCAAAAGCACAGAAAGAGTTCAAGGAATGTTCTAGGAATGGAAAACAGTGTTTAAGACAGATGGAGTGTGGGGAGGAAGTGGCAGATGACAGAGCATTAAAAGCAGGTTGAAGGCAAATAATGAAGAGTGTCATACTGTAAATCAAGCTACAGGATTAGAATCTCTCTTGTAGGCGTGGAGAGCTACACATCATTTTAAAGTGGGAAATGACGTGATTAAATCTGTTTTAGGAAACAATGGCTGATGAGAAGTGGGGGATTAGAGGCAAGAGTAAGAATCAGAAAGATGAATTTGGAGACGATTATTACCATAGTCTGAATCACAAGAGGGGACCTGAATCACAAGGTAGTAAGTATTAAGGAAGAGAAGATGCCTTTGAAAAGTGTTTCAGAGATGAGAGAAGGACCTAACAGCCTTGACAATCAGCTATAGATGGGCTTTGAGGGCGATATATAAGCTGTGTGGGAGAATCAGAGACAGTGCCAAGATCTCTAATTTGGGAGCCTGGATTAATAGCAAATGTATCAGTTAAGGCATTAAGAGCAGAAGAGCAGACTGGAAAGGAACAAAACAGGGTTTTCAGAAAGGCACCTAAGGGATACCCAGTGAGAGATGTCCAGGAAGCAGAGCACAATACAGATCTGGACCTTATGCTGAGGGATGGGTAGGGGAAACAGGAGATAAAGACCCGGGGTGTCTTTAGAACACAGAGCAGGGACAGATGGCCAGCTCAAGACTGGAGAGTGCATGTGAACACAGGGCCTTCAGGGAAAAGGTGGAGACAGAGAGGTGCAGAGGGATGGCACGATCCTGAGGGACATAAATATTTCAGAGGCAAAGAAAGAAGTATCGCCAAAGAGCAGCAACCTTCCTTGGGGATGGAAGAGGGGAGGGGAAGGATCATTTTGAAAGTACAGGTTACAAATTAAGGAAAAATAGAAAACCATCCTTTTTGCCACATTCTTTCCTCTGGCCGGGCCATCCCCGGGACTTTTTCCTAGGGTTCTTCCCACTTTAGAGAGGCCCGGAAGTCACAGTCAGTGGAGGCAGGGGGAGACAGCAACGGGAGCAGCTTGAGGAAGATCATCAGTGTCCATATATTTGATGGAAAAAAACCTTTTTTTTCCAAGCTCTTGGTGGCACCTGCTGCAGCAAAGAACATCACCAACTTTCATTCTTAAGATACTTTTTTGAAATCTGCTTCTGGTTAATTTATTGCATCTTCCAAACAGATTGCCTTCATATATTTTCAGTAACTAGAAGGGAAGCTTTTAAAAATATCCCCAAAGTAAGTAGAGACTTCATAAATAGAATGCAAAAAGCAATACCCAAGAAAGAAAAAAAAAAAGGTACTTAGATTCATTAAAAATCATCAAAAAATACTGTGAAGACAATGAAAAGGCAACCCAGACTGGGAGAAAATGTAATACATATATCTGACAAAGGATCCATGTGAAGAATAAAAAGAAATGACAAAAGAAAAGAAAAAGAAAAATACCAAGAATCCAATTCAAAACTGGGAAAAAGATTTTAACAGGAATTTCACAAAAAGATATCCAAATGCCAATAAGTATGTGAAATGTCATTTAACAACATTATTCATCAGGAAACATAAATTTAAAGCATAAGGACCACCTCACACCCATTAGGATGGCTACTATAAAAAATAAATAAATAAATAAATAACAAGCGCTGGCAAGGGTGTGGAGAAACTGAAACCTTTGTACACACTATTGGGAATGTAACATGGTGCAATGTCTATGGAAAACAGTATGGTAGTTCCTCAAAAAATTAAAACAGAATCACCATACAATGCAGCAATTCCACTTGTAGGTATGCACCCCCCAAAATTAAAGCAGGGTCTCAAAGAAATATTTATACATCCATGTTCTTAGCAGCATTATTCACAATAGCCAAAAGGCGGCAGCAACCCAAATGTCCACCAACAGAGAAATGGATAAATAAAATGTGGTGGATATTCATACAATGGAACATTGCTTAGCTGTAAAAAGAAAGGAAATTCCAACATATTCTACAACATGAATGAATCTTAAGGACATTATGCTAAATGAAATAAGTGGGTTACAAAAGAACAAATATTCCAGATTTCAACCCATATGAGGTACTTAAAGTAGTCAAATTTATAGAGATAGAAAGTAGAATGGTGTTTGCCAGGTACTAGGGGAAGAGAAAATGGGGAGTTATTGTTTAACGGATATAGCTTCAGTTTCACAAGATGAAAAGAGTTCTGGAGATGGATAGTGGTACAACAGAGTAAATGTACTTAATACCACCACCATTTTTAAGTGGTCACAATGGTAAATGTTATGTACATTTTGCTAAAATTTTTTTAATTAAAAAAATTTTTTTAAACCCACAAGGATGTTATCACTACTCTCCTACAAAAACAGCTAAACTAAAAAGACCAACAAAACCAAGTGTTGGTGAAAATGTGGAGCAACTGGAACTCCTGGTCGAGTGTAAACTGGTAAAAATCATCTTGGAAAACCATTTGGCAATATCTACTGAAGCTAATGGATGGGGTTCCCTGATAGCTCAGTTGGTAAAGAATCTGCCTGCAATATAGAAGACCCCAGTTCAATTTCTGGGTCAGGAAGATCCACTGGAGAAGGGATAGGCCACCCACTCCAGTGTTCTTTGGCTTGCCTTGTGGCTCAGCTGGTGAAGAATCCGCCTGCAATGCAGGAGACCTGGGTTCAATCCCTAGGTTAGGAAGATCCCCTGGAGAAGGGAATGGCAACCCACTCCCTGTATTCTGGCTTGGAGAATTATATGGACTGTGTAATCCATGGGGTCACAAAGCGTCGGACACAACTGAGTGACTTTCGCTTTCACTGAAGCTAAATACAAGCCTACTCTGTGACCTTAACAGTTCCACTCCTCTGTATATGCTCAAAAGTAATGAGTGAGCATGTGCACCAAAACTTATAAGCCAGAATATTCACAGCTGCTTTATTCATGCTAGTCATACAGTAGAAACAATCCAAGGATCCAACAGGAGAATGGATAAACAAATTCTGGTATATCCATACAACAGTAATTACTACTCAACTGATTAGAATGAACTACTAACACAGCAACATGGATAAATCACAAAGACGTGCATGTATGCTGTGGCTCAGTCGTGTCCAACTCTTTGTGACCCTCTGGACTGTAGCCCGCCAGGCTCCTCTGTCCATAGGGATTCTCCAGGCAGGAATACTGGAGTGGGTTGCCATGCCCTCCTCCAGGGGATCTTCCCAACCCAGGGGTCAAATCTGCATCTCCTGAATCTCCTGCATTGCAGGTGGATTCTTTACCACTGAGCTAATGGGGAAGCCTCCACAAAGACATTACGTTATGTGAAAGAAGACATACACACCCAAGTCCCTTCTATATGACTCTATTTACATGGAGCTTAACAACCAATAAAAGGAATGGATGGAGTTTAAAAAATACGACAGTGTGGAAACCAAATCATAATGTAGTTATCTTCAGATTCAGTTCATTAGAAATGGGATAAAAACTGACCAGAAGGGGAAAGAGGAGGAAATCTTTTGGGATACTGGAAAAGTTGTATTCTTGACCTGGGTGGTAGTCCCATGAGCATATACACATATAAAAGTTCATAGAGCAATACACTTAGGATTAATGCATCGTACACACTTTATTGTATGTAAGTACTCAGTCAGTTGTGTGACTCTTTGGGGCCCCACGGACTATAGCCTGCCAGGCTCCTCTGCCCATAGCATCTTCCAGGCAAGAATACTGGAGTAGGCTGCCATCTCCTACTCCAGGGAATCTTCCCTACTCCAAGGAATCTTCCTGACCCTGGGATCAAACCCGCATCCCTTGTGTCTCCTGCATTGGCAGATGGATTCTTTACCACGAATGCCACCTGGGAAGTCCCATGATATACCTCAAAAATAAAACACAGTATTTTCAAAGCAGTGCTCTTCCTGGGCACATCTTTAAAGTACCTGATGTCTCTATATTGAGAATGCTATAATTTCAGAAAGAAGTAAAATCTCAGCTTTGCTCCTTTCCTTTCTGACTTAGAAGACTAGACCCCATTCTTCTTAGCCAAATTGTGCAATGATTAGTTATTTCCCAGTTTATAGAGTCAGATAATGAATCAAAGTCCCACACAGTGCAAATTTATGTGTTCCTAAATGTCTGAGAGCTGTTGTCAAGCCACTCCACACCCATGGGATCTTTCCAGCAAACAGTCTTTCAGTCTTCAATTTATACTTTTCAAGTCAGAGGTCCCAATTTGCCTTCTACCTGTAAATGTCCAATTTGATATTATTCTCTTCAAGAACAGCATCTGACTTTGTCTTACACCCTCATAAGGCAGAAAGTAAAAACGCACAAGATATCTCCACATTCTGGCATTGGATGAATGCATACATCCCTCGGGGAAAGACAAAGTTTCATCCCCTTTAACAGCCATTTTGATGCCAGCTCCTTATACAACCAACATGATCATAACTATAGTTTCCCTGTGAAAGCATCATTAGCTATGGCCCACAAATCTAAGGAAAGAAAATAAAAAGCTACCAAGGTGAACTCCCCCCACCCCCACTTCCTCTACCATTCATAACTTACTCATTTGAAAAAGGGCCTTAATATGTAAAATCTTATATTTTAATGATGACCAGAGGCAAATTCTTTTGAATTGTGTCACAATGAAAAACTTTCTGAACTTGAGAACTTGACTATCTTTGTTCCCATATTAAATTTGTCATTAGTTGAGTCAAGTGGGTAAATTACGAAGGTACTTCTTATATGTTGGGCTTGGAAAAGCCAGCAAAGTAGGAGAAAAATGACAAGGGCTGGTTTAAAAGAAGCAGCCTAGGGAATTCCCTGGCGGTCCAGTGGTTGGGATTCTGCACTGTCACTGCTGAGCATGTGGCTGTTTTTTTTTAAAGTAGCAGCATAGAGACTTCCCTTGGGGCATTGGTTTGATCCCTGATAGGGAAGGAAGATCCCACATGCTGCCCCAAGTGGCCAAGAAAAAAAAAGCAGCAGCCTGTATGTATTCTGATAAGTGAGATGTCAAGTGAGACACAGTTTTTTTCTTTTTTTTTTAAATAAAAAGTGGGTATTATTATGTTGGTTCAACAGGGTGGCTTTGGTAACCGTGTCCCAAAATAAATTTTTCAGAACAATTGGCAGTTTCATACAGCTTCAGGAAAAGTGTTTTTAAAAGCAAACATCAAGCAACAACTGGTTGAATGCAAAGCCAGGTGGTCACAATGGAAACAATGCTTCTTTTTTAGAGCAGTAAAAAGTAACACAGTATAATGATGCACAGTATTTTTATTTAAATACATTGTCTGCAATAGAATACACTTGCTTTCCTCTTTGAGAAGACCTTAAAATACATTTCACTTCATAGAAGTCGATATAAATGTCAGGATAGTGGAATGCAATAATTATAAAGCCAGATAGATGGATTAATTTTTCTACATACCTGTGGTTTTTCAGATCCCTGTGTTTGCGTACTGAGGTTCACTCTTATTTTTCTGAAAGTACTTCTGGAAGCTCCCGTCTTGGCTTCTACACTGCCACCTGTAGACGAAAAAGAGAAATAAGCCATGTACTATTCATTTACCATGCATATTTTATAGGCATCTAACAGGGACAATTGGAGGGAGAGTGGCAAAATATTTGCTCTAAAAGATAAAAGTGTTCTCTCTTTTCTGTGCGGAAAATTCATAAGGAGTCCCTCACCCTCAATGGTTTGATAAATTATTTAGAAATTTGCCCATACATAAGTCTCAAATCAACACCACTCTGATCAGTTCATTAAAGAGATATGAGTCCCAGAGTCTATTCTCATGCCAACCTTGCAACTGTTTCAAGACCTGTCTTTTAATATTAGAAGACAACTTTTGTTAACCAGGTAATTAAGAATTCTGTAAATTACCACAAAGAAAAAAGGGGGCGATCCAGGTAAACATTACTCTGTCACATAGTTGTAAAATGTCTATTTAAAATAATAATATTAATTCTAACACAAACTAGAGCTTTGCCCAATCTAAAACATCTATATGGGGTGTTTTCATCATAAGGCCCTATTCTTGATTTGAATGTGAATGAGTGCTGAAAGGTCTTTCTGACACTCCACAGATTTTAATATAGGCAGGTCTTTTTTCTTAAAAAAAAAAAAAAAGAATAAAAATCTATGAGCAGAACAAGCAATGAATAAAAATCCATGAGCAACTGTGTATCAGTGAGTCAAAGCAGCCATGAGATGAGAGGGATATGTGTGTGTGTGTGGTAAGTCTCTCTCTCTCTCTCATACACACACACACACGCACACACACACACACACACACTCGCACACACACACGGAGATGCTGGAGTTAATTTAGAATAAAAGACCCAACCAGGGTGTATGTGTGGTGTGGATGTGACAGAGACAGACAGACAAGCAAACTACCCCAGGGTGTGGTGTGGTGGTGTGTGGTGTGTGTGTCTGAGAGAGGGAGAGGGAGAAGAAGAGGGAGAGAGAAAGGGAAAGAGAGAGGACAGAGACAGAGGTTGGGATTCCAGAGTTGAGAATTTTTGCCTCCTCTTGGTCCTAAAGTCTATCCAGAAGTGTTCCAGCTCCAGCACCTTAAGCTAAAGGGACAAGTACCATTCCCTACCCCCCACCCCCACCCCACAGGAGACAGCACCAGAAGCCACCCAGGCAGCAGGCCCGCCGAGCTCGCTCCCCAGCAAACCCGGGGGCCTTTTCAGCCTTATCAGGGATCCGTCCCCACTTACTGGTAATTTACTTTAACGCCCGGAAAGCCTGGTTTGGTTTAAGGAAGGGCAGCAAATCTACGAAAATCAAGTCTCCTGAAGCCGCTCTCCTTCTCCTCCCTAAGACTGACATTTACACTAACACCAACCCCTCCTTCCCAACCCCGAAGGCGCTCTGGGCTACCCCAAGAGGCTCTTTGGAGGGCCCGCCAGCAACCAATGTTGCTCCCACGTGTCTCCATTAAACCCTCACCCAAACGTGCACAAGGCGCCAAGTGCATGCACACAGTCAGCCTTCCGAGAGAAGTTCGGCAAATCCACTCCCTCCTCCCCGCTCCCTCCTCCACCACCACCACCTCCACCCCTACCCTCGGCCCCTAAAGCGGGAGGGAGCGCGCGGGCTCAGGCACTCGCCCCGGCAGACAATACTCGAGCAACTCTCGCCTTCCCCGCTCACGCCCCACCTGGTCCTGCCACCACTCTTCTCTCCAAGGGGCGTCCTGATGGATGCTGGGTGTGCATTGGCAAGAGGGGAGCGAATTGCACGCACCGCCGAGACTGAGGGCGGGGGAAGGGGTCGCAGTCCTCCGAAGCCGCTCGGGGGGTCAGCTCGTCCGGAGAGGGTAGGGATGGGGACAGTGAGCCCCGAGAGAGGCAGCTTTTCCGCACCTCTTCCCCATCTAGCACAGCGCGCGCGCACAAGCGTGCACACCAAGGGGCCGAGCACCTTCCTCCGGTCCCCGGACCTGCCCAGCCTTCGTCCCCGAGCTCAGCGGCCCGGAAGGGAGGGCATCGGGCCCACGGTGGCCCAGGAGGGGACAGAGCGCAGCGCTCTAGGGTGCCCACCTGCGCGAAGGGTCGCCGTTGGTGGCCGGTGCGCCCGCCGGCTGCGCGATCTCTGCGGTGTGCGCTGCTGGAGGAGATAGCGGCGGCCTGACCCTCGGCCTCCAGGCGTCTCCTCGCTCCTCAGCAGCGGCGGTCTCCGCTTCCCTTCCTCCCAGAGGGTGAGCCTCCCAACTAGCCCGCAGGTTCTGCCACCGTCCCTCTGCTCGCCCGAGTCAGAGCTGTCCTCTCCGCCCCTTTCCCGCCACCCCGCGAAGCGCAGCGCTCCGCCTTCGGCCCGCCCAAACCCCCCCCCCATGCGCCCCGGGAGGGCTGCGGGGCCCGCGCCTCGTGCGGCAGATCCCCAATCCTGCGCTCCTACCCGGTTCCCCTCTGCTCCTGCCCTCGGCGGCCGCCTGCATTCACCCTGCGGCCAAGGGCGTGGGCTCCGCGCGCTCTGCCCTCACTCTTCCGGTGGCTCTTCACTCGCCGCGAGGCACCTTCCACGGCCCAGAGGGTGCCTCTTATCTTGTGGGGGAAGAGGGTTGGGGAAGCGAGGTGGAGTGCGCGCGCGAGAGAGGAGGCGAAGAAATTAGCATGTCAACTGCCGCGGGATACAGGTTGATGCCTGTACCTTGTTTCATTTACACATTAAATACCTGGATGTACTGCTTTCCTCGTTACCACCGCAGCAATATTCAGAAGCATGAATATGAGATTTCCAAGCTAATTGGTTGTAGGGGCTTTTTACAAATTTAATGATGTAGAAGACAACAGATTCCCTCTTTAAAAAAAAAAGTTCCTTTATATATATGTCCACATTTCTAATTTTTAAAAATAACCAAATATAAATAACAGAACAGCTATGTTTTACAGAAACAGATCCAGCGTGTATGTGTTATTTAACCTCTCTGTAATTATATTAATTGGATTCGTTTTAAAGTGTATCATAAAAAAAAAAATAATAAAGTGTATCATAGGTATTCCTTAAGAAAACGAGTTCAAAATTTAGGGATTAGGAACCCAAAAGTTTTAATTTGGCTTTTTGCCATAGTTTTAAAATGTCAATTTCATGGAAATTATTAAATGTGGTTATGTAGGGAAAAAATGGATCCTTTTTCTTCCAAGTTGGCAAAAGACAGATTCTTTAAAAGCCAAGAAATAATACAATTCTCATTCATTTTCTAGTCATGGATAGCAGCTTTTTCTTTAGGGTTTTTCTCCTTGAGGCAAACTTCCTTTCTGTTTCCTCTTACACTTGTTTTCTTCAAAAATTTTCCCTAAATGTAAATAAAGCTTTAGAAGCCCTGATTCTTGAGCCTTTGTTTTCTTAAAGGGATAGGAAAATTAATTATAATTGATAAAAATCAACCTCAGGCTCACAACACTAAATTTCATAGTGATTAATCCTGGTTTTCAATTCTACTTCTAGTAATTTAATCTAACACTTGAGAACCAAGATTTTTTTCAGTTTTATCCTTGTAAGAACGAAATGCACACTTTTAAATTAACATTTTGAAGCAAAATTAAATTCATTAAATTGCCTAATGAAAAACATATTCGTCGTGTATTTGTTGCTGGGTAAATAAGGACAACATGGATGATAAACAGCATGCTGAAGAAGAGGCTCTGAAGCAAAGAAAACAGTCTTTAGAAAAACTGATGATCCCCTTTTCAAGACAAGGATGACAAATACCAGTAATTATGCGAAGAATGACTGCTGCCTCTCTTCTCTCTGCTTTGGTTTTGTGGCCAGGCCTGCATTTATCTCTTTTGATCATCATAATAAAAGTAAAGCAATTCAGCATTCCAGTGACATTGCTTAGTAAATTTGCAGTATGAAAATGCTTTTATTATGTAATTAATCCAAACAAATGCCTCCGATAAATCCGATTTTATTCTTACATTTTTTTGTGCCTCTGGAGAAACACTTGCGTGAAATAAAAGCAGCTAAGGCAAGCTGAAGAACAACTGCCAGCCAGATTTTTCTGTGCTTTTGTGTTGCAATAGAGTTGATATTAAGTGACCTTTGGGTCTTAAATTATATATCAGATATTGGTTATGAATTGCTCATTGGCTGTTTCTTTAATGAGTTGCTGTGTGTTTACTTTGCCTTGCTTATTCCCCAAGGTGTTTTTGTCTGCCTTATTGAATATACCTTTGCCTAAACCATTTTCATTGAATGTCTACCAAAGAATCAGACCCTAATTCATAGCTCACTTGACAATCATCTTTGTCCTTCAAGTTAAGTCTCCCTTGAGGCTTTTGGTAGGAATCCAGCATGATCAAACATCCAAAATTGGAAAAAGAACTTCATCAGGCCTGGTTCTAACTCAGAGATAACAATCAGATTTCTCAAAACCAAGAGGGTGTGTCCTATTTAAATAAAAAGAAGAAACAAAACCAGCAAATCCGTTTTGTTCAGGTCAAAATTAAACCAGCAAAATCACAACTGAGATCTTTTCTAAGCCTGAGTTATGCTAAGAGATGTATAAAAAGCACACTCTAAATAACTTTATCTGTATTTTCTCTCAGCTACAAATCTCTCGCTCCACTGACCAAACACCATTGCGCTTCCCTTTTAGTTCCAGAGCTATTGAGAATTTTTCTTCACATAAGATCTTTAAATAAGAAAGTGCATCTAGACCTACTCATGATGTCTCCAGAGATTCCTGTGCCACCCTCCACTTGTTTTCGAAAGTATTTTTGTGACATTGATAAGAACAGATGTATACATCCCATGTAGAATCAAGGAGAGGGAGTTCCAATGACCAGTCCAAATTCAAAATAATGAGGTTAAAACAAAAAATGTAACAGCTTAATCCTATTGGCATCTCCCATTCTGATCCTCATGCGTGTGTGCTAAGCTGCTCAGTCGTATCCAACTTTTTGCGACCCCAGGCTCTTCTGTCCATGGGATTTTCCAGGTGAGAATACTGTAGTGGGTTGCCGTTTCCTTCTCCTGAGGATCTTCCCAACCCGGGGATCCAACCTGCGTCTCTTCTGTCTCCTGCGTTGGCATGAGGGTTCTTTACTACTAGAGCCACATGGGAAGCCCCATTTCTGACTTACCCCAGTATAAAGAGTTTTATAACACGTTAAGCTCTTGAGAAAGTGTCTCCTGATAATAATTTTAATAATTTTTGTTCTCTTACTCTTTGAGCTGTGTTATAATTTATCATGAGCCTGAACCTAGTGTGTTGTTTTCTGATAACTGAAAAGTGCGGACCTGGAGGTGATTAAGAGGGGAAGAGAAGACGATGGGGCAGCTCTTTTTGCTAGAGTTTCCTTTTCTGGCTCTACGAGAAGCATGAACTAAATTTCTTCACCTTGGCTGCTGATTGGGATTAGTGAACAAATCATTGGTTCAAATTTGCAGAATGCCAATTACTTTAATTGGTCTCCTTGTGCTATGGAAATATGTGACCAGTTATCTCACAAGACGGTGGTGCTAGAGACAATACCACCCACAGAATGCTCTGAATGAAATGTTGATGCTGTCAGCTAAGTTATTTAAAAATGTGTGTGTGTGAATACGGATGTGTGTGTGTGTGTGTTTGTGTATGTGTGTGTAATGCAAAGATAAATATAAACCTGAATACTTGCAGTGGATCCTTCCATTACAAAACACTTGGCAAGCTCTCTCTTATGGTTTTAGGGTATGTGATAAACTGATGAATACCTCAATATTTACCTTACTCACAGGAAAGTACCTTTTTTCTGATCCAGATCTTGCCATAAATCTCCGGCACCAAATACTTAACCATTTCATTCCATGATAAAAGAAAGGAGGAACGAGGGACGGAAGGAAGGAGAGAGGGAGGCAGGAGGGAAGAAAGGAAGGGAAAAGAAAGTGTACAGCCAGTGTGATAAGGTGAATACATGTAGGATTGATTAGCACAAACTGACAAGCATGTCAGGCTAGTCAGATCATGGTTTCCTCCCCCATGGACCATTTTGCTTTGGCTTGTTTCATGTCTGCCAACCAAAACCTTATTCCTAGACATGGAAAAACATTGTTGGTCACTAGATGTTGTGCATGGAGTTGTATCCACCTAAAATATGTTGAAGTCCTCACACACAGGGCCTGTGAATGTGACCTTATTTGGAAATGGGGTTTTACAGATGTAATTAAGATGTAAGTTAAGATGAAGTCATACTGGAGTAGGGTGGGTCCTTAATCCAATATGGCTGGTGTTTTTGCAGGAGGAGAAGAAAAGACATGATCACAGTGGGAAGTCAACCATGTGAAGATGGAGATAGAGATAGAGTTGTGCTGCCACAAACAAAGGGTGCCTGGGACTACCAGAAGCTGGAGGGGCTTCCCAGGTGGTTTAGTGGTAAAGAATCTGCCTGCCAATGCAGGAGACACAGATTCAATCCCTGGGTCAGGAAGATCCCCTGGAGAATGAAATGGCAACCCACTCCAGTATTCTTGCCTGGGAAATCCCACAGAGGAGCCTGGTGGGCTACAGTCCATGGGGTCACAAGAGTTGGGCACAGCTGAGCAATTAAACCACTACCAGAAGCAGGAAGAGGCAAGAAAGGATCCTCCCATAGAGGCCCTGCCAGCACCTTGATTTTGGACTTTTGGCCTCCAGTAATGTCACACAATAAACTTATGTTATTTCAGCCATTTAGTTTGTGGTACTTTGTGACTGCTGCCTAAGAAAACAATACACCAGGGAATCATTAACTCTTGGTGGTGTCAGCCCACCATCTTCCATACCCAGGAGAGAGAAAATGTTTAAAGTGTAGAGTGTTCAGGAATGAAAGGCAGAGTCATCTGAATGCATGAAGGACAACAGCAGGGTAGAATCATCCAGGAATTGGAAAGCATCTGAGAATTTACCTAATCTATTTGTTACTCCAAGATGTGACTCGGCTACAACTGAGAATCATAGAGTCACTGAATCTTAACCTGTTCAAAGGATTTTGGAGATTTTTCTCTTCTTTTGAGATTATGTGATACCTAGGTGGTATGACTTTAAAAGGTGCTGGACAGGGTTCACTGCACACAGAACATCCCCCATTCCCGCACCCCCGTGGGCCCCTCAACACCCAACGTGCCCCAGTGATTCAATTCCACCTCCAGTTGTTGGGTTAAAATAGCTTCCGCCCTTTATCTTAAAACTTTGGATCTTCAGTGGTCCCAAATTAAGATGTAAATAAGTCTGGAAGACTTTCTAAACTTAAACTCTTGTCAGTTCCCAACTTGTATGCTTATCAGTTCATCATTGTATTCCCTCCACTGCCTAGTCAAATGAGGAGCTCATAGAGTATCCTTCATAAATATTTGCCAACTTGAACCAAAAAGCAGACATTAGCTGGAACTAGATGAGGGGTTGGATGGGGTGAATAGAGGAGAGATGGAGAAGAGGAAGAAGAGAGTCCAAGACAAACTGAATTTCAGAGCTCTATATAGAAGTCCCAGACCTGATTCTGATGGTGACATGGGGCATAGAAGTGAAAGGTCAGCTAATAGCTTTTTCTCTTTACTTCTCCCAGTCTGGTAAGCATTTGTGGTGAGGAGGCAAGGCAGGGTAAGGCTTTTACCTTCTTTAGTTACCTTCTGTAGTAACCTCCACCAGCCCTAACCTCCTCTCCAGTCAGCCCCCTAAAATATCTAAACTGAATAAAAATAATGTATTTTTTATGTGAATGCAACTTCAGACAAGACATAGCACAAATTCCATCACCTGTCCCCACCTCCAAATTCCACTTAGATGAAGCTTCTGTGTCCTTCCTGAATTGAAATGCTGAAGCTGCCACTGCTAGTAAAGAACTCATTTTGAAACATTTGCTTGGGACAGATCCTAAGACAAAGCCTCAATCAGTATCAGAAAGTCTCTTCCTTCGTTTATATTCCATAAAAGAGAATCCAATATTTTTGATAGAAGTCTGAGCCACTTGAAGATGGATAGAGTGTTTCTTTAGTCAGACGTATCCAGGAGAAATAAAGTCTCAATTTTCTGAAGAAAGGAAAGCTGGAATAATTCTCTGTTGTTGGATCTTGATACCTAGGCTCTAAAAACTTTTGAAAATGTTTGAAATATCCAGGAGTTGCTTGAGGCCCCAGGGATTTATTTCTTCATGAAATGTGCAAGAGTAGTTCTATTATAGCCCACCAATTGAATCACAGTGTTACAATAGAATGGAAACAAATTTTATATTAGATTAAAAGAAAAAAAAAACCAGGCTCCCTATAAGAGTTGGACACAACTAAGCACACACACACACACACACACAAACACACACACACACACACACACACACACCCCTAGGGAGCCAGAGGAAGTTTGGTGCCCCAGGACCCAACTGCTGGGTGGCACTTTCAGAGATGGAGTCAGCCACCCTATTTATACCATCAAATAAGTTTAGCAGTTGATGGAATTCACATGCATTGTAAAGATGAGCGACCTTTACTGAGGATGTCATACCAAAAATACCATGAGTAGACAACCAATATCGGTTGGCATATCCTCTGGAAGTGCCACCCAGCAGTTGGGTCCTGGGGCACCAAACTTCCTCTGGCTCCCTAGGGTGTGTGTGTGTGTGTGTGTGCGCGTGTATGTGCTTAGTTGTGTCCAACTCTTATAGGCTAACGCCTGCCAGGCTCCTGTCCATGTCCATGGGATTCTCCAAGCAAGAATACTGGAGAGGGTTGCCATATTCTCCTCCAGGGGATCTTCCCAACCCAGGGATTGAACCTGCGTCTCCCACATCTCTGGCATTGCAGGTGGATTGTTTACTGCTGAGGCACCCAGGGAAGCCTCTCTAGGTTAGTGGTAGCCAATCCCAGCCAGGAGTAAGAATAAAACTTCCCCAGTGCCCAAGACCAAGGTGATCATTTAGACTTTACCTGAGCTGCAAACCCTACTTAGCCTTGAACCTCCAGCAGCTCCTTTTCCAGCTTTATGTTTCTCTAGCATCTATTTCCATCAAATATCCTTTATATCTTACTCATTATTACTGTCCGTGTCTCCCCACTAGAACATGCATTTCCTAAGGGCAGGAATTTTTGTTCATCTTGTTTACTGCTATAGCCCCTGTACCTACAACAGCATCTGCACATGGTAAGTGCTAGATGAATATTTGTTAAAAGAGAGATTGTTGCAAACATGATAACTTCATATATTTCACTGAACATAACTAAAGTATGCTCCAGGCATTCTCCTGCTTCTTGATAGGAAAGTCAGTTCATTTTTGGACTGTTTTTATTGTATTGACGCAAAGACTTAATAATGAAAGATAGGGTACAATGTGAAGAACATTCATGATGAGCACTCTGTGTTCTCTTTCCCTTCGTCAGCTCAATTTTTATTTCTGAATATAATAACAAAGATAAACCTGATCAGCTTTGACTCATAGGACATATCTACCCAAGACCTTTCTTTTACGTAATTTGCTCTTCCCCTGATTTCTGTGCAGTAGCCCGTGTTCCAGTGATAAAGACAGGAAAGGGAGTCTTGACTCAAAGAATACAAGATTCAGCCAAGGGCCACTCTGGAGAATGAAGACAATAAGGAAAAACACTTAGGACTTCGGGTTTTCTGCCTACTTTTCTCTCTAGCCTCTATCCTGCCAAATACTGGGTCACTCCTTTTGGTGTCTAGGGCTCAGGGACTTCTACTAGTGGATGACTCGCCAAGTGTTTCAGACAGTTTCAAGACCTCACTGGCTACCTGGCTCAGAGGAAAACCTAACGGTGGGTCTCCTACCTCACTGATGCAGGGGCACAAAGTAAGCCTGTTGATTTGAAAAGCAGTGGACCAGGAAAATGGCATCACGCATCCCTATTTGCCTAACTCTGTATGTAGGAGATGTGATGGTAGATGCTCCCTTCAAGGCTCACGTGACGGGCTTGACCCCTGACAACTCTCCAGTGAGACAGGGCAAGTGGGTGAGGCCAGGTGCTTGTAAGTCCAAGGCCCCATGGAATTGCATATGTCATGGGTCCACGAAGCCCACCTGTTTGGACTTCACTCCCAGAAATTCAGATATCATTGGTCTTGAGTGGGGTCCAGATATTGGAATCATTTTAAAGCTCCCCAGATAGTTCTCCCATGCAGTCAGAAATAAGAACTGTCATTCTAGCTCTGGGAATCATTAAATTCAGAAGATTCTTACAGTTACAATTGACACCTGCATACAAACTTATCTCTAATTCAGTAACTCAAAACCCTCACGCTGAAACATTTTCAGCTTACCCAGGGTGAAATCATCATGACAACATTCTTCAGAAAAAAGTTCAACCCATACATAAGTTAAAAGCTGTAGTCATGAATCACCTTCTGATTCCCTTTTTCAAAAACAAAAAATGTCATGAACATGGCATATTTTCTCATATAGAAAATTGATGTAATTTGAAGTGTTATTACTCATCATCATTCACATTAGACTTGAAACAAAGCTAAACAAGAATATTGCTAAATGGAAATTTATTATCACGTCAATAGAATTTACAGTAACACTGTAAAAAATTCAAACTCATGTCAAACATCTTTTCCCTTGCCTCCTCCCTGAAGATGAAGGAGCATGAAAGCATTAGTCTGGAAATTTTATCTGGGAGAAAGCTCTCAGGAAAGGCTAATAAAGAGTCTTGATCCTGAGCTAGTCCCACTAGTATGAGCCTCTGACGAATCTTAGCACCCTCTCCTATCCTGGGGAACCATGGTCTTCCTCAGAAGTGCACATTGAGAAAGGCACTCGCTGCTGCCTGAGGTTATAAAGGCTTTTGCTGTACCTGGAAAATAATCCAAATTTGAAGCCCTCTCCTTCTTCTTCTGCAGTTCCCACATCCCCACTTATCGAGACTCAATTTCTCCCCAGATTGCCACACTCCATGCAGCTCCAGAAACAACTGAGGGCTGTATCAGGGGAGGTTTGCAACCTTCCTATATTCTGCTGGCTCTGCCTGGGTTAGATCTTTTCTGAGACAACCTGTGATTTCTTCACTGAGTGACATTTCAGATACAGGTAGAGTGACAAACCATCCCAGGTTACACAGGACCATCTGAGTTTTAGCACAGAAAATCTGGTATGCTGGGATACCATTGGTCACCTTAGAGACAGGCATCACTCAAGATCTCTTGCAATGCCTCTAAAAGCTAAAAATGCACATGCTTATTTGCTTTGCCCCAGGATTTTGCCTAATGGTGTGTTAAACAGCTACAGATGTGCTCCTGGAAGCACTCTGTAGCAGATCATGGTGGTGCTCTAGTCAGTTTCTCTAGATTCACCTTTATGGGTTCTATGTATCCATTCCTTAGTGTCTGCATGCTGGCCTCTCAACTACTCTTACCTGCCACCATCTTCAGAGACCATCCCTTGGACTATTGGATCCAATTTGTTCACTTCTAATCTTTCCTGGACCTGTTGGGACACTTATGTGGCTCCCCAACTAACTCACCCTCTACCCTGAACAGCTCATAAGCAATAACTGGTACAGAAATACAAAAACTCCCCTTCCCATGTCACAAGGGAAACAGCTCTGAAATGCAATTTACACTTCTGAGCTCTCTTTGGGATTAGGTTGAGGCTGGGATATTACTAAAACTCACATCCTTGACTTCTTCAATCCTTGTCTTGCTTATCCCACTCCCTTGTTGGTTTCTCTTAGGAACACTTCATTCATAAATAGCTTCTTCATGAATTCTTATTTGAGTCTCTGCTCTGAGAAACTGACCAAAGATAAGCTTGATTCAGGAAGTGTTTATATGATAAAGATATCTTTGCTTAGATGTCTTCTGGGGAGGAAAGGACATATCTATCTTTACAAAGTCAAGGGAAGACAATAGATCATCAATCCTGCAGTAATTCCTTCTTCAGGTTACCAACAGAGAATTTTCCTGAAAACCCCAAGTGAACCTGGGTAATTTTTCCATTCTCCCATTACATTTCCCAGCACTGTAGCAATTCCTTCACAGTATTATACTATTTAGTATGCTCAGTCTTGTAATCTTGGCAGACCATAAACCAATAAAAGGCAGGAACAAAGCATTTTATTCCTGAATCACAAGTCACACGAAAGGGTGACTTAGAGCACAGAATACACACTTACATAACTGATAGCAACAACACTCAGAAATGTTTAGAATTTTTGCCAACTCTAGTAAATATCCATTTACTGTCTATCAATTGGGGTTTCAGCAACAGGAAACAGAAAGCACACCCAAATGGAATTTTGAAGAAGGCAGTGTTTATAGACGTGACAGCAGGGAAATGAGAACTAACAATGGATGGTGAAGCACCTTGGAGCTAGTAAAGGTGGAAAGCCACAGTATTATCCTTAGGCCTGAGAGGACAAGTGACAAAGAGAAATTGTAGGAATTGTCCTGTGGCTCAGAGGGTAAAGAATCTGCTTGCAATGCAGGAGACCAGGGTTCAGTCTTTGGGTTAGGAAGATCCCCTGGAGAAGGAATGGCTCCCCATTCTAGTATTCTTGCCTGAAAAATTCCATGGACAGAGGAGCCTGGCAGGCTACAGTCCATGAGGTCATAAAGAGTCAGATTCGACTGAGCAGCTAACACCTTCACTTTCAGTGATACCTATGGTAGTTGGAAAGACCCAACTAGGCAGGAGCCAAGGCTCCAGTAGGACTCAGCTGCTGCCAGTCTGCAGCGCAGTAGGATGGGACTTGGACCAATAAACACTCTGATCTCTCTCTCCTGCTCTCAGATCTCTTCTTGGGGCCTTCCATTGGTCAAACCCAACTGGAAACTGTACAGTAAAGGAACCTAGATGATGGAATCTAAAGGGGGTACTAACCAGGGCAAAGGAAGCTGGAGAATGGACATGGAAGGGCAAATGGGGAATAACCTGAATACTGAACAACTCTCCAAACTCCACCCCATGCATGACTCTTGACTGTATGTAGAAGTGAACTATGGATAGTGACTCCTGTTCTAAGTCTTTGCTCCAGAATACTTTCCATTTACTCTTTCCCACCCATTTCCATTTCTTCCCATCTCCCTCTTTCTTAGATTCTTGGCTCTGTACTGATACCTACTTCTAGCTTTGACATTCAAGACTCCTTTGGATTCTTCCAGTTTCTTGCATGCGAGCATGCTCAGTTACTTCAGTCATGACTGACACTGCTACACTATGGACTGTAAACCACCAGGCTCCTCTGTCCATGGGATTCTCCAAGCAAGAATGCTGGAGTGGGTTGCCATGCCCGCCTCCAGGGGATTTTCCCGACCCAAGGATCAAACCCGTGCCTCCTACATCTCCTGCATGGGCAGGTGGGTTCTTACCTCTGAGCCACTGGGGAAGTCCATTCGAATTTCTTAGACCTTAGCTTTCTGGAAGGTTCTTGGCTTTCTGTTAATGACTTCCATTTTTGCATCTTCAGAAATTTCCAATGAGAAATTTCCCACTGTTGCTTCAACCCTGTGGAAACCCACTGGGCATGACCAGTTGCCTGACCTGTTGGAAATCCAATGTTCAAGGAAAAGTAGCATTTATAACCACTCAGAGACCAACATAAGATGATGACTTTGAGATAGAGCATGTACATAACAATTATGGGGATTTCTAGCTTTGAGAGGGTCATTTATCAGAAAGAACTCAGCCTGAAAGATATTTGTTTATTTCTGCTAAATATTAGATTGATGTATGAAACCCTTCTGCCCAAGCAGAGAATGGGCATACTTTTTCCAAAGGGAAAATTAATGTGAAGCCATCTATTTCTGTCTCTATTTTTGCATGTTATCTCCTTACTAGCAAGTGGAAAGAGCTATAAAACTATCAGTGACATAGACATTATGATGTGAATTCATAACTGAGTAACAGCAGATAAAAAAAGAAAATTTCCTGTAATTCACCTATCACTTCTCATATGAAAAAGTGAGTAGTACAATATGACTCAGCACAGATTGAGACAGGAATTGACCACCATGTTCAATCAATGGAAAGAAGATGAAGATGTAAAATCAGAAAAAGGGCATTTTTACCTTAGCCAGACCTAGCCAACGGTTTTAGTGAAGAGGAATTGAAGGTAAATATCTCTTAGGTGTAATTAGCTGAGATATTTATACCTCCTTTCCTTTAATAAACACACTATTGGGAAAAGTCCTTTGATATGTGGTGGGTTTTATCATTTGTGATACAGAAGTGAAAGGGAAAGTGTAAGTCGCTCAGTCGTGTCTGACTCTTTGTGATCCCATGGACTATACAGTCCATGGAATTCTCTAGGCCAGAATACTGGAGTGGGTAGCCTTTCCCTTATCCAGGAGATCTTCCCAACCCAGGGATTGAACCCAGGACTCCCGCATTGCAGGCGGATTCTTTACCAGCTGAGCCACCAGGGAAGTCAATACAGAAGTATAAAAAGTCTTAATTCAGGAGGAGGTCAGTGTCAGGTCACTGCCAGTTGTCTAGAAATCTCTTTTTACACATGCTGGCATAACACCATTCAACAACTTCACTAACCAAGGGACTGGAGTCAGACAGCAAACCCTCCACCACGAAAACACTTTATGGATTATTTATTGCTGTTGTTTAGTCACTAAGTCGTGCCTGACTTTTTTGCAACCCCATGGACTGTAGCCCACCAATATTCTCTGGCCATGGGATTTCCAAGGTAAGAATACTGGAGTGGGTTGCCATTTCCTTCTCTAGGGGATCTTCCAGACCCAGGGATTGAACCTGAGTCTCCTGCATTGGCAGGCAGATCCTTTACTACTGAGCCACCAGGGAAGCCCCTTATTGATTATTATTAGCAACTTAAAAGTGAAGTCACTCAGTCGTGTCCGACTCTGTGACCCCATGGACTGTAGCCCACCAGGCTCCTCTGTCCATGGAATTTTCCAGGCAAGAGTACTGGAGTGGGTTGCCATTTCTTTCTCCAGGGGATCTTCCTGACCCAGGGATAGAACCCGGGTCTCCTGCATTGCAGGCGGATGCTTTACCATCTGAACCACCAGGGAAGCCCACAACTTAAAGGCACCACCTGATAAACAGAGAATTCACACCCAATATTTTCATCAGCAATATAGAGACTCAGTTTATTTAACACACATTATTTGAAAATTTACTCTATGTCAAGTACTAGGATAGAGTCTTGAAAGGATAATTGTCAGAGAACTTTGCTGTGAAGAATTAGAAAATCAGATCAGAAATCTTTCACAAAAGCCTGTCAATTAGAAGTTGTATCAAGCTACTCTAAAGGCAAGATTAAACTGATAGTCATAGGATAGATAATAACATCCAACTTTTAATAACAAATTTCAGAAGCTAAAAGAAATAAATACTACATCTGGTTTCTTTTAAGTCTCTCTTTGGCCAACACATCATAAGATCCACATTCTGAAACAGTACATGATAATCACACAGTTATTAAGGCAAGTGGTCCATTGCTTCCGGAAACACGGTGGTGATAGTCAGAGTAACGATCCTCTAAAGATGGCCACATTCCAGAACGTGTGAATACAGTACTTTACATGGCAAAATGGACTTTGTAGATGCAAATAAATTAAGGATCTTGAGACAGGGAGATTATCCTGGATTATCCCAGGTGGGTTCAGCGTGATCAGGAGGGTTCTTATAAGAGGGAAGCAGACTTCTGAACTCCAGAATTATAAAAAGAAAATTTGTATTGTTTTAAGCCACTAAGTTTGAAACTAATACAATGGCTGACTGAGGGATGTTCATCGAAAGTGACAGTGAACTCACCTTTGTAGCAACCTGGGTGAATGGAGACAACAGAAACAGGATGCCTGAAGGAAGCACTGAGGCACAAGTGTGAATCTTGAAATGTGGCCACTATTAAAAACGGCCACTAATTCTGAAACTCCAATACTTTGACCATCTGATGTGAAGTGCCTACTCATCGGAAAAGATCCTGATGCTGCAAAAGACTGAGGGCAGAAGGAAAAGGGGGCAACAGAGGATGAGATGGTTGGATGGCATCACTGACTCAATGGACATGAGTTTGAGCAAACTCCGGGATATAGTGAAGGACAGGGAAGCCTGGCATGCAGTAGTTCATGTGGTTGCAAAGAGTCAGACACGACTTAGCAACTGAACAACAACAACAACAACAATTCTTTGATTTCCCTTGAAAAGGTAGGGCTTATGTGCCCTGCCCTTGAATCTGGTTTTTTTGGAACAGTAGTGTGGAAATGCTGACATATGACACTTGAGGCCAAATCACAGGAAACCACAGAGTTTTCACTGAGAAACAGAACTATCCTTATGTTTTTTTTTCACTCTGTGAAATTGTAGTTTGATAAATGCTTGCATCTTTTAGGGAGAATACCAGCAAGAATAAATGCACTTCATCAAAGAAAGAAATCAAGCTGCACTGAATCTAAGATTCCAATTCAAACAAATTATGGGCAATTTTTCTCCGCTTTTTTTTTGAAAGACATTGTGCCACTCTTTGGGCTCATTTTCTCACCAGTTTTGGACATAGTTCTCCTTTCACCCCGTGTTTGGCAATTTTTACGCAATAAGAATTATTTAGAATGCCACTTCCTTCATTAGACCAAATGGGAAAAATGGTTTCTACTCTCCAATCTGGAATATAAGACTCAGGGCTGACTCCAGCAATGATGACATTGTCATAATAATAATCATCATTATTACTTATTATTATTTCCATTTTTTTAAGCAGTAAGGACATTTATCTCACATAACAAGAAATCCAGAGATAAGTAGCTTCAGGTTTGGGTTATTTCCATATGTTCTTATCTTTCAGCCTTCACTGTGATCCTTCTTAGACCACCCTCTTCTATCTTATCAGCTTTCAAATACTTATAAAATTGAAGATTCATCCTCTAACAACACATATTTAAACAAGATTACTTGTCTCCATCCATTCTTCTCATTCCTTTCTAGTTTAAAGAAAGCAATTATTTTCCTGGGGATATTTGGCCATATCGACAGGAAAATTCCAAAATTATTTCTGATAAAGTATTTTTTCAACTTTGCTTAATTAAAGAGATGAACTTTGCTTGAGCTTCAGTTAGTATAATGAGTTCTTTGTGAAGATATAAGTGGTGGTTCTATATTAGAAAAGCCACTTGAAATAGCATATGTAGAGTTCCAGTTCAGGTTATAAAAACCACTAAAACGTGATTTTTATAGGTAGCTTACATCAGTGGCTGTGAAAGGTATGTGATTTAGATAGACATGGGGAAAATTTTTTTATTTTGATGTAATTTCAAACTTAAAGATCTCTTATATACCCTTCACTCAGATTCATAAACAGTTTCTACTTTGCCCCATTTGCTTTCTTATCATTCCTGTGCATGTGTGTATATATATATATTTTTTGAACCATTTTAGAGTAAGTTGAGGATATCACTTCTCTCTATTCCTAAATTCTTCAGAATGTCTTTCAAAAAAGGATATTTCTTACATAGATTTTTATTATCCATTTCCTCTTAAAAGTCTGAGTGTCTTTCAAAGGAAATCTCACTTAGAACACATTGCTATAATTAGGTCAAACTTACAGGTGTTGTGTGCTTCTTAAACTGATAGTTCCTGAAGGTAGAAAATTCTCTCTCCCCACTTACAGATATGCAAATTTTGTTCTAAGTTCCTTTTGTAAGTGCTGAGGGGAGAGGACAGAGCTTCTGAATTCAAAACTAAAAGGGAGCCAAAAGTTTAATTCATGAATTCACTCAGGGTGCCTGCTTCCCCACATTCTGGTCTGAATAAGTTCGTAAAGTCTTTCTAGATTTTTATGAATGTATGATTTCAAATGATCTTAAAGACCTGGACCCAGGTCTTTGTTACAACCACACAAAAATTAGGAGACTGTCATTTTTTATTTAGTGATACAATTTTTCACTTTAGGCAAATTTCTTTCAGATTTATTTTTTTTCTGAATAAATGATACAAATGAATTTATTTATTAATACAAAACAAATTCACAGATCTTGAAATCAAATTTATGGTTACCAAAGGGGAAATGTGTAGGTGAAGTGATAAATTAGGAGACTGGAATTAACATATACACACTACTATAGATAAAATAGGTAACCAAACCAGGACCTAATGCATAGCACAGGGACCTCTAGTCAATATTCTGTAATAACCTATATAGGAAAAAAATATGAAAAAGAACAGATACATATATGTATAACTGAGTCACTTTGCTGTACATCTGAAACTCACACAAATTGTAAATCAACTGTACTCTTGTAAAAATTTTTATTAAAAAGACTTTTTTTTATGGATCATGGAAAAGTCCATTTCACCCTACATCATACTTGTTCAAGCTTTTGGGAAGCACAAGTTACTGTCACCTTCCAGGAAAACATGGTCTCATTTCCAATTTCCTACAATGTTCTTAATTTCAGCTCAACTTCCTAATAGCATGATTTCTTTTACTTCTATATTTATCTGGACATATAAAACTCATTTTAATATTATTTATTTATTCTTTAGCTTCATTTTAGTAACTTAGCCAACAAAACTGGTAGAAGTAACTGCTTCCAGTGCCCATGTTTCGGTTAGTTTACAATTTCATAAACTTCATTTCCCCAAATGCTACAGTTTTTAAATGATTATTCTAAATGTCAAAATATAGTTTTAAATGTACAATAGAATAAAATACATTATTGCTTAATGTATTTCATTCAATTTTATACAATGAAAGATGCAAATTGTGTAATTAATTGAAGGCTGCTGCTGCTGCTAAGTCACTTCAGTTGTGTCCGACTCTGTGCGACCCCATAGACGGCAGCCCACCAGGCTCCCTCATCCCTGGGATTCTCTAGGTAAGAACACTGGAGTGGGTTGCCATTTCCCTCTCCAATGCATGAAAGTGAAAAGTGAAAGTGAAGTCGCTCAATCATGTCTGACTCTTAATTGAAGGCATCTGATAGCAAAAGTGCGACTGGAAGCATGGAATCGATAGGAAATCACTGGGTTGGAGCAACTATTTTTTAGTGAAATTGTTGAAATTCATAGCATACTAAATTGGGAGGTACTACAATTATCCATAGACTTAGAATTATTCCTAAGTATATAATGATATCTGAGGTTATTATAGTGATTTGATTTCATTTTCCAATTGTCTATTGTAAGTATTGTGTGCATGCATGCATGCTAAGTTGCTTCAGTCGTGTCCAAACTTATGGACTGTAGCCAGACAGGTTCCTCTGTCCACGGGATTCTCCAGGCAAGTACAATTCATTTTTGTATATTGACCTTATATCATGCTAGACTCACATGTTCTACTAATTTTTTTTGTAGATTTCTTTATGATGCTGTGAAAATGCTGTATTCAGTATGCCAGCAAATCTGGAAAACTCAGCAGTGGCCACAGGACTGGAAAGGTCAGTTTTCATTCCAACCCCAAAGAAAGACAATGCCAAAAAATGTTCAAACTACCACACAATTGCACTCATCTCACACTCTAGCAAAGTAATGCCCCAAATCCTCCAAGCCAGGCTTCAACAGTACCTGAACCGTGAACTTCCAGATGTTCAAGCTGGATTTAGAAAAGGCACAGGAACCAGAGATCAAATTGCCAACATCTGTTGGATCATCGAAAAAGCAAGAGAGTCCCAGGAAAACATCTATTTCTGCTTTATTGACTATGCCAAAGCCTTTGACTGTGTGGATCACAATAAACTGTGGAAAATTCTGAAAGAGATGGGAATCCCAGACCACCTGACCTGCCTCCTGAGAAATCTGTATGCAAGTCAAGAAGCAACAGTTAGAACTGGACATGGAACAATAGACTGGTTCCAAATAGGAAAAGGAGTACATCAAGGCTGTATATTGTCACCCTGCTTATTTAACTTATATGCAGAGTACATTATGAGAAACGCTGGGCTGGAAGAAGCACAAACTGGAATTAAGATTGCCGGGAGAAATATCAATAATCTCAGATATGCAGATGACACCACCTTTATGGCAGAAAGTGAAGAAGAACTAAAGAGCCTCTTGATGAAAGTGAAAAAGGAAAGTGAAAAAGTTGGCTTAAAACTCAACATTCAGAAAACAAAGATCATGGCATCCGGTCCCATCACTTCATGGCAAAGAGACGGGAAAACAGTGAGAAACTTGTTTGAGCTCCAAAATCACTGCAGATGTTGACTGAAGCTATGAAATTAAAAGATGCTTGCTCCTTGGAAGAAAAGTTATGACCAACCTAGACAGCATATTAAAAAGCAGAGACATTACTTTGCCAAGAAAGGTCTGTTTAGTCAAGGCTATGGTTTTTCCAGTAATCATGTATGGATGTGAGTGTTGGACTATAAAGAAAGCTGAGCGCCGAAGAACTGATGCTTTTGAACTGAGGTGTTGAAGAAGACTCTTGAGAGTCTCTTGGACAATAAGGAGATCCAACCAGTCGATCCTAAAGGAAGTCAGTCCTGAATATTCATTGGAAGGACTGATGCTGAAGCTGAAACTCCCAATACTTTGGCCACCTGATTCAAATAACTTACTCATTTGAAAAGACCCTGATGCTGGGAATGATTGAAGGTAGGAGGAGAAGGGGATGACAGAGGATGAGATGGTGATGAGATGGTTGGATGGCATCACCGACTGGATGGACATGAGTTTGAGTAAGCTCCGGGAGTTGGTGATGGACAGGGAGGCCTGGCATGCTGTAGTACATGGGGTTGCAAAAAGTCGGACCCAACTGAGCGAGTGAATTGAACTGAACTGGACATCTATAAATAATGATAGCTTTACTTTTTTCCCCCAATTTTTATGTCTTTTTTCGTGCCTAATTTCACTGGCTAGGACTCTTCATTTATTATTATTATTATTATTAGTTTGGTCATGCCCAGTGGCAGGCATGAACTTAGTTCTCTGACCAGGGATTGAGCCTGCACCCCCTGCATTAGAAATGCAGCATCTTGACCACTGGCCAGAGAAGTCTCAAATATTTTAATGAGTATTTTTTTTTTTGACCATGGGGTATGCAGGATCTTAGTTCCCAGATCAGGGATGGATCAGGGATCAAACTAATGTCCCCTGCAGTTGAAGCTCAGAGCCTTAATCACTCAACCAGGCAAGGACTCTTTAAACAGTACTGAATCAAATTAATAAGAGCAGGTATCTTTCCCTTGTTCCTGATCTCAGGAGGAAAGTGCTTAGTATTCCACCATTAAGCATAATCTTCACTGTAGATATTTCATAGATATTCTTTATCAGGTTGCAGAAGATTCCTTCTATTCCTTGTTTATATAGAAAACCCTCCATCTTAACATAAGGCTAAACAATTGACCAAAAATAAAAATCAAGACTGCCTTGGAAAAATTTGGAGTATGTAAGGTTTCTATATATTTTCCTTTTACCTTCGAGTCTCACAGAAACCCTTCCTATTCTCTGAACCTTGTCCTAGTAGCCTCAGCTCTTTGGAACTAAAGACATCTCCTAAACAGAAGGTAAACCCCTGTCTTAAAACTTGCCTCCATGCAAAATGGTCCAACACACTCTGTTAAAACCGCAGAAAAATACCACCTAACCTGCCTCTTGAGAAATCTGTATGCAGGTCAGGAAGCAACAGTTAGAACTGGACATGAAACAACAGACTGGTTCCAAATAGGAAAAGGAGTACGTCAAGACTGTATATTGTCACCCTGCTTATTTAACTTGTATGCAGAGTACATCATGAGAAATGCTGGACTGGAAGAAGCACAAGCTGGAATCAAGATTGCCGTGAGAAGTATCAATAACCTCAGATATGCAGATGACACCACCCTTATGGCAGAAAGTGAAGAGGAACTAAAAAGCCTCTTGATGAAAGTAAAAGAGGAGAGTGAAAAAGTTGGCTTAAAGCTCAACATTCAGAAAACGAAGATCATGACATCTGGTCCCATCACCATGGGAAATAGATGGAGAAACAGTGGAAACAGTGTCAGACTTTATTTTGGGGGGCTCCAAAATCACTGCAGATGGTGATTGCAGCCATAAAATTAAAAGACGCTTACTCCTTGGAAGGAAAGTTATGACCAACCTAGATAGCATATTCAAAAGCAGAGACATTACTTTGCTGACTAAGGTCTGTCTAGTCAAGGCTATGGTTTTTCCAGTAGTCATGTATGGATGTGAGAGTTGGACTGTGAAGAAGGCTGAGTGCCGAAGAACTGATGCTTTTGAACTGTGGTGTTGGAGAAGACTCTTGAGAGTCCCTTGGACTGCAAGGAGATCCAACCAGTCCATTCTGAAGGAGATCAGCCCTGGGATTTCTCTGGAAGGAATGATACTAAAGCTGAAACTCCAGTACTTTGGCCACCTCATGCGAAGAGTTGACTCATTGGAAAAGACTCTGATGCTGGGAGGGATTGGGGGCAGGAGAAGAAGGTGACGACAGAGGATGAGATGGCTGGATGGCATCACTGACGCGGTGGACGCGAGTCTGAGTGAACTCCAGGAGTTGGTGATGGACAGGGAGGCCTGGCGTGCTGCGATTCATGGGGTCACAAAGAGTTGGACACGACTGAGTGACTGAACTGAACTGAACTGAACTGAAAGATCAAAAGCCCTTCCAGTTTCTTACAATCCATTCTCTCTCCCTATCAAAGGTGGCACAAATGGTAAAGAATCCACCCGCCAATGCAGGAGATGCAAGAGATGTGGGTTCTCTCTCTGGGTCAGGAAGATCCTCTGGAGAAGGAAATGGCAACCCACTCCAGTATCCTTGCCTGGGAGATCCCATGGACAAAGGAGCCTGGAGGGTTACACTCCATATGGTCGCAAATCCTCAGACACGACTGAGCACGTGCGCACGTGCACAAACACACACACACACACACACACACACACACACACACACACACACATCAGAGTCCTAGCCTCAATCTAGTGAAGGAAAGAAAAATGGGAAAAGCAGAAAGAGAGCAGTCTCTCAGCTTTTCGGCTCCCAGCTGCCTCTGTGGATAGGGCTCTTTTAGGTAAATGTGAGGGGCACTGCATGAGTCTAGGAAGTGGTGGTGAGGATTTAGGCAGTGAGCTGAAAAGAGCCTAGACTGGCTGTATTCTGTTCTGTACTCCTTTCCTTTATAGCCTTTGACTTCAGAGAAGGCTCCCTAGCTTCGGTGCCCTCACCTGTAAAATACACGGATTGAAACAAAACATGAACTCTGAGTGCCCTCTGATATTCTGGATGACTTGATTCTAAATTAGGACAACTAAACATACAGAAAGACTGATGGTTACATAATGACAAATCTACTAGATAGCAAGTGCAAATACCCTGCACAACTGTTTACTAGATAACTGGGAGCCCCATTCACCGTGAGGTTATCAACCTGGGTTGTGACCTTAGATATTGATTACTCTGCTTCACATTTATCTCCTCAAATGGATCACAGCTTCCTAGCCAATAATGTCCCACACAGGACAGGGCTTTGACAGGGAAGAAGTGAGAGGAAAATCTCAAGTTACAGTATCACCCAGGAAGGAGGGAGGAAGCAGGGAAGCAAAAGCTGGGAGCTGAAATGTCCCCTTAGTCTAATGGGGGGAAGAGCAAAGGCAACTTACATGCATTAATGAGAGTGCTTCATTAAGGGACATCCCTGGAGATTCAAGATGTCCCAAGATTATAGAATAAAATTAGTTGGACACCAGAGTAATATAATATCAACCCCAATTCAACACTTTCAAGTTCCATCATTGCTCTATCGAAGCTGACTTGGTCTTGGCTTTCTTGGGACAATGCAGGCTTATTTTTCCTTTCTTATTTTTTAAGTTATGAAAGTATGATAACACATTTACAGGAAACTTGGAAAATACAGAATAAAGTTACATATAGTTCCACTATAGATTACCTTCATTTTTTTAAGTAGATAAGATTTTTAATGAGAGTTTCAATATCAAACTCTCAAAAATTAATAGAATGAATAGACAGAAAAGTAGAAGGATATAGTAGACCTGAGAAGTACTATGAACCAATTTAATGTAATTAAGATTTATACAATTTTCACACAACAGCAGGATACAAATACTATTAAAGTTTCCATAGACTATAAACTAGGAGACACTGAAACATACCAAGGGACATAAAGTAAGGTGCAAAAACTTCATGGTTTAAAGGTATTGAAACCATAGAGTCTGTTCTCTTATCACTAGGACAGTGAAGACTTTATGTAATAAATGTCATTAGTGACTGTATAACTGTAGCAATTTTAAAATATGGCTACAAATTCTTCGATACTTCTATCGACAGGTGGGGATCAAACCCTTCCTTTGAACATTGGCAGGCTTGTGACTGCTTTAACCAAGAGTCTAGTAAAAGTGGTGCTAGATGATTTCTGAGGCTAGATCAAAAAAAGTGATGTTGCTTTTACCTTGTTTGGTAGAACATTCTGACTTGGAAAAGCCCTGAGCTGCCATGTGAGATGTCAGACTATTTTGAGACACCAGGCTGTGAGGGAGCCCAAGTCACATGGAGGGACCATGAGTAGGTACTCAAGTCATCATTCCCAGTCTATAAGACATCACAGACCAGACACCAGACACGTGAGTGAAGAAGCCTCTAGATAAGGGGTTCTTGAGCTTTTTGGCACCAGGGCCCAGCTTCATGGAAGACAATTTTTCCATGGACAAGGATTGAGGGGATGGTTTCAGGATGACTCAAGCATGTTACATTTATTGTGCACGTTATTTCTATTATTATTACACTGTGATATATAATGAAATAATTATATAACTCACCCTAATGCAGAATCAGTGGAAGCCCTGGGCTTGTTTTCCTGCAACTAGGAGGTCCCATCTGAGGGTGATGGGAGAGTAATAGGGAGCCGCTGTAAATAAAGATGAAGCTTCACTTGTTTGCCCGCCACTCACCTCCTGCTGTGTGGCCCTGTTTCTAGGTACCCGTCCATGGCCTGAGGGTTGGGAACCCCTGCTCTAGGTGATTCCAGTCCTTAGCCATTCAAGCCACTTCCAGTCATCTGATTCTTCGTAGCTGAGGCATCAGAATTTTTGAAAGCGTGATAAGCCACACTTGTTGGTTCCCTGCCTGAATTCCTGTCACACAGAATCTGGGAGCATAAAAAGATGATTGTGACTTCCTGCTACTAAGTTTGGGTGATTTGTTACAGAGAAATGCATAAAGAGAATAATAACCAGCAAATGTGATTTGATCATCCTACCCAATACTTTTTATATTCAAAAATTTAAAAACAAAACTGCTTGGAGAATATCTTCTAATTTTTCATTTGGGAAATAGTATCACTGTTATGAATTATCCACCAGGCGATCCAGCTTCCAAAATGAAAACCTATTGGAGATTCAATAAATGTTTTGAGATGTGAGTCAGCTGATATTTACCCATCACCCACAAAATACAGAACTCAGGATAATTTTTAAAACAATAATATGGAATACAATACAGTCTGTGCTTTAGGAATTTGTATCTGAATTGAATGGCTGGGTCAAAATACAGGACAAGGGCAAATTTGCTTATAAAAGGTGCACTAGCCTACCTTGAGGCAGAATGATATAGAGTTTACAAGCTAATGGATCTCAACCACCTGGGATTTGAATCCTTAGGTTCAAATTCAGATTCAGACCCCTTAAACTTCCAGCTGTGTGACCTCAAGCAAGCTACTTAACTCCTTCATGCTTCAGTTTTTTCTTCTGTAACATGGGGTTATCTGGAGTATTTTCTCATAAGGTGTTTAAAACGACTTAATGAGCGAATGCATGGAAAGCATGAAAATGGTGTCTGTAACATACTAAGTTATCAATAAATGTTAAGCATCAATTTATAAGAGTATTGAGAGGATGCTTAAGACATCTCTCACACTGGTAAATGCAGACTAAAGCCAAGTTTCATCAAAATGTCACTTAGGCAGTCCAGGGGTTAGGATTTGGAGCTTTCACTGCCAGAGCCCAGGTTCAGTCCCCGCTTGGGGAACTAAGATCCTGAAAGCCATGTGGCATGGCCAAAAAAAAAATTTTTTTATAAAATAAAATGGCACTTAAAAGTCCAGATACTGAAGGCTCAGATGTGCCCCAAGGAGCCTAGGGTTGCTGACTAGAATCTTAGTGAATCCTGTGCCATCCTCCCCTCCCTAGTCAATGACTCCCTCTGGCCCACCTTTCTCACCTGGCTATGGGTATGATGAAAGGGCTTAAATTTCAGAGTTAGATCCTAAGTTCTAATTGTACCACTTACCTTTGTGACCTTGAGTAAATTAGCTTGCATTCCTCAATTTCTCCATCTGTGAACTGGAGAAAGCAATACCTACATTCATGGAGTGTGGTGAGGACAAAGTGAAGTTTTGCATAACCTCCTTCTTCTTCTGTCTCTATAACTCAGTTTGCCCCATGCAAAGTCTAGATCACGTAGGTCACGTCATTTCAGAAAGTGGGGACTTGCAATACTAGAAACTGGAGTTTATCCCACTCATCCTTGTCCTGCTCTTTGCAATCGCCCAGCCCCTGCAAACCTGTTTAATCATGGCTGTCCAGGTCAGGCATCCCCCTCCCCATCTTGACCACTGTTCCTGCATGCACGAAACCCCTTAGTTTAAACCAGCCTATTAACAGCTAGTGTTACCCACTACAGTCTGTCTATAAAAACTCTGTAATCCCTTTGTTTGGGGCTCAGAGCTTGGAGTGTTAACTCCCGTGGGCCCGCTGGTGTAATAAACCTGAGTTCTCCAACTGTCTGAATGTGGTGCTTGGTTTCTCGAGTACTGGTTTCTGCAACAAAAGTGCTAAAGTACCTAGGACTTAATAGGCACTTGATAATAATTCCTTTCACAATGGGGAAGGAGGAGAGAGGTTAAGAAAGATGCCTCAACTACGTTTTACATTTTATGCTTGTTTATACACAATTCTTGTCTATAATTTTATACATAATTCTTGTGCCTGTCCTTGGAACAGCCTTATGAAGCATTTGCCTTACCATGGGTGAGGTTTATTATGTCCTAAACGCACAGTGCCGTTGTATATGTGTTACCATCCCAGTCCTAACAGAATCTAGACATTCATGCTTTGAGGCATCAAAGCTTCTTACAGGTCAGAAAAAGAAAAACATTTTTTCTGCTTCTTTTTTTTTCAAGCTTTAGCATATTTAAAAGTTACTCTTCAGACAAAGTCAAATACCATATGACATCACTTCTATTTGGAATAAAAAAAAAAGATAGAAATGAACTTATTTACAGAATGGAAAGAGACTCATAGAGAAAACAAACCTATGGTTATGAGAGGGGAAAGCTGGGGGGAAGGATAATTTAGGAATTTGGGAGTAACATATATATACTACTATATATAAAATAGATAACCAACAAGGACCTGCTGTGTAGTACAGGGAACTCTTGCTCAATATTCTGTAATAATCTAAATGGGAAAAGAATTTGAAAAAGAGTAGATACATATATATAATTGAATCACTTTGTTGTACATCTATAATACAGCATTGTAAATCAACTGTACTTCAATAAAAAGATTCAAGATTTAAAAACAATCATTATTACACAGAAAAATTTTAATAATAATAAAAGCCAGAAGTCAATTTCCTCTGTCTCTATTAATATTAAACACTTACATTGAAAAAAAAATTTCTCTGAAGCAACAATGAAAAACAGTGGCATGCAACAACATATGAGTCTCACAGACAATGTTGAGAAAAAAAAAAGACACAAAAAGAGTACCCACTGTATGATTCCATTTACATAACACTTAGGAAAATGAGGATTTCCCTGGTGGCTCAGATGGAAAGCATCTGCCTACGATGCGGGAGACCTGGGTTCGATCCCTGGGCCGGAAAGTTTCCCTGGAGAAGGAAATGGCAACCCACTCCAATGCTCTTGCCTGGAGAATCCCATGGATGGAGGAGCCTGGCGGGCTACAATCCATGGGGTCGCAAAGAGTCGGACATGACTGAGCGACTTTACTTTCTACTTTATTTACTTTAGGAAAATGAAAGGGCTTCCCTGGTGGCTCAGATGGTAAAGACTCCGCCTGCAGTGCAGGAGACCTGGGTTTGATCCCTGGGTTGGGAAGATTCCCTGGAGGAGGGCCTGGCAACCCATGCCAGTATTCTTGCCTGGAAAATCCCATGGACAGAGCCTGGCAGGCTACAGTCCATGGGGTTGCAAAGAGTTGGACACCACTGAGCAACTGACACTTTAGGAAAAGGAAAGACAATTCTATGGCATTTGAGGGCAGAATTGTGATTACCTTTGTTGGGATCCTGCCTGAGAGAGAGAATGAGGAAGGCTTTAGTGATTCTGGAAATGTTCTCAGCCTTGATCTGGGTCATAATGAGACTGAGTTCATCTCAAAAAATTGTATCAAGCTGTATGCTTAAGATTCATGCACTTTCCTGCAGTGTGCTGGACTTCATTAAGAAAATGTCCCAGGAAGATGCTGTCATTACTACTTCCCTTTAATTTACAGGTGGTGAGGATGAGGAAGAGGAGGGTAGTATGGGGGCACTTATGTATGGCTTTGGTTGTTGACCAAAGCCTCCATTTTGATAATTACTTTTAATTTAACAGAAAAGGCCTAATGTAGCGGCAACAGTGATTCAGCTCTCAGCTTTCCCACAGCATTCTGTGAAATGAAGGCATGGCAGGGGGGATGTATGTATTTCTTTTCTTCATATATAAAGGGCTTATAAATAGTAATACCAACCTCAGTGCCAGGCATTTCCTGGGAAATTGATTGCTAACTGGAGTTAACAGTTCTCAGTCTGACTTTGGGCCACCAACTCTTCTTGCTGCTCATTAATTCCCAGAAAGTACCCTGTGCCTTGATGGTTATTGCTTAAATACATTAAAATCAAGTTAAGGGTCTGACAATGTTTAGCTGTGATAATGGAAAACACAAGGAAGTTCTCCCAGCAGACACATTCATTGTTGCATGTTTTTGTTTAACTCATTTTCTTCTATATTTTTGAGTAATACCATGGAATGATGCACATGGACATTTTTTGCAGATGTGGTTGCTTGTGTGTATGTTCATGTTTAAAGGCTCAGAATTAATAACACGCAACCTGCCCAGAACCCTCACTAAAAAACTTTGCATTGGGTTCATCATTTCAGTGAAAATTTTCTGTTTAGATCCAAGCTTTCTATGAGGAAATAGTTGAAGAAATATTGTTAAGTAAATTATCAGTTCTGCATGAATTTAATGCAAAGACATTCACAAAAGCCAGAAGAGTTTGGAACATAGGGAGCAGCCCTTTATAACATTTGCCCCATGCCTCTTTAGAGGGTGAACAGAACTCTTACTAGGGCTTTCTGCTCAGTAGAGGAGAATCATCCCAAGGCAATTCAAAGTGGTTCTTGGAATAGAAAAGCATACACATTTCAAGTTCTTAAAATCCTGTCCATTTAATTCCACCAAATGAGCATTTCTTGCAAACTTCCTCATGTGCAAGGCAGGGCAGTGGAGAGATTGTTGACTGTGAACCCCTTGCCTTTGGTAGCTCACCATCGATTGAGAGAGAGGGACAGACTAAAACCAGAATATAAGGCAGAAAGCTTTCGTCTCTATAATTAAGGCAAACAGTGCATGCTTTAAGAAAACAGAGTTCGTTGCTAAAGAGACATATTCATGAAGATCACTCCCACTGTGAGAACTCGAAGCATTTGGACTAATTCTCAAGTTCTTTTTGGAATCAAGTTCCAGAGAAAGAGTGTGACTAGACGTGCAAGATCCCCAAGCAAAGGCTACTTGGGTGGAGAACATTTTGAGGGCTATCTGGGTCTCTTGAACTCACTTATTTGAATGCCTTGGTTGGGGGGGAGGCGGGTGATGGGGGTTTTTAAAATTCAAATTCACTGGCCCTACTTGAGAAAATTGAGGATACTGTATCTGGGGGTGGGGCCCAGGCATCTCATTTAAATAAGGCTCCCTGGTGATCTTTTAGGATGCAGAAGTTTCACATCATTGAATTAGGGTTTCTCAAATCTACAAAAAACGTTTTGCCCTAACCACCACCACTACCAAGAACACATCTTGTCTTGGCAAGAGCTAAATTCATAGCATCCAAAGTCCCCCCAAGTACCTTCCAGTTAGTTCGCTGTTTTAAGATTTGTGTTTAGCTTCTTGCAGTCCAGGACCACTTCTGATTCACTCTTAACCCTTTAGGGTACACCAATGATCCTCTCAGTACATAGTTGGTAAGTGGAGAAATGGATGAATTCATATTTGAATGATGAGCAGCCTTCTTTCAAAATGTTCCCATGGTCAAAACACTCATCCAAAATAAACATTAACCTGGAAATGATCTGAAATCTATAAGACTGGCAATTACTGGGGGGTGTGTGCATGTGCAAAGTCTCTGTTTTGGATGCCACACCTGGTGAAGGTAGAACCTGGTAGCTTCAGACATAGGATACAAAATTGAAAACATTTGTCTGTTCCGATCAGGAGGGCTACAACTAGGGTTTGCGTTAAACTGAAATTTAAGTGTCTACATGGACTACTAAAAATAAATTCCTATTATTGTTTTTCTTTCCATCCATCCATGTATAACCCATGGGTAATAATTATATACCTTTCTATCTTCCGAGGTTGAGGAACATATATGTGAAATTTATAAATTGTGCTGTGTTATACAAACCCCGATTTTTATTATCACTTCTACTTTCTTTGGGCAAATATTTCTGTGGTAATTATTTCACTTGATGTGTGTCTTCCCCAGTCACAGCAACACTCCAAGGAACCTGAATCCCTCACACTGAGGTGTGCCCCTTGGGCAAAGTAAAATGATTTTAATAGTTGTTTAAGAAAAACACAGCGGATGCTGTGTGAAACAGATGCTAAATGCCAAGTGAAACAGAACTTTTAAAATATTATCCTGTTTGGGATCCTTTCAGTTCAGTTCAGTTCAGTCGCTCAGTCATGTCCGACTCTTTGTGTACCCATGGACTGCATCATGCCAGGCCTCCCTGTCCATCACCAACTCCCAGAGTTTACCAAACTCACGTCCATCCAGTCGGTGATGCCATTCAACCATCTCATCCTCTGTCATCCCCTTCTCCTCCTGCCCCCAATCCCACCCAGCATCAGGGTCTTTTCAAATGAGTCAACTCTTCACATCAGGTGGCCAAAGTATTGGAGTTTCAGCTTCAGCATCAGTCCTTCCAATGAATATTCAGGACTAATTTCCTTTAGGATGGACTGGTTGGATCTCCTTGCAGTACAAGGAGCTCTCAAGAGTCTTCTCCAACATCCCAGTTCAAAAACATCGATTCTTCAGTGCTCAGCTTTCTTCACAGTCCAACTCTCACATCCATACATGACCACTGGAAAAACCATAGCCTTGACTAGATGGACCTTTGTTGGCAAAGTAATGTCTCTGCTTTTGAATATACTATCTAGGTTGGTCATAACTTTTCTTCCAAGGAGTAAGCGTCTTTTAATTTCATGGCTGCAATCACCATCTGCAGTGATTTTGGAGCCCCCAAAAGTAAAGTCTGACACTGTTTCCACTGTTTCCCCATCTATTTCCCATGAAGTGATGGGACCAGATGCCATGATCTTCGTTTTCTGAATGTTAAGCTTTAAGCCATTTTTTTCAATTTCCACTTTCACTTTCATCAAGAGGCTTTTTAGTTCCTCTTCACTTTCTGCCATAAGGGTGGTGTCATCTGCATATCTGAGGTTATTGATATTTCTCCTGGCAATCTTGATTCCAGCTTGTGCTTCTTCCAGTCCAGCGTTTCTCATGATGTACTCTGCATATAAGTTAAATAAGCAGGGTGACAATATACAGTCTTGATGTACTCCTTTTCCTATTTGGAACCAGTCTGTTGGTCCATGTCCAGTGGAGCCCTACAAAATAAAGTCAGCCACTGTTTCCACTGTTTCCCCATCTATTTGCCATGAGGTGATGGGACCGATGCCACGATCTTAATTTTCTGAATGTTGAGATTTAAGACAACTTTTTCACTCTCTTTTTGCACTTTCATCAAGAGACTCTTTAGTTCTCCTTCACTTTCTGCCGTAAGGGTGGTGTCATCTGCATATCTGAGGTGCACACTTCATTTTCTAAAAATAATCAAGGGTTAACTGCTAACTCACACTGTGTTGAGTTTATCATGATAACTTGGAGAGATCTTTACCAAAGAGAAAACAGCTGTTTATTTATTTTTTTAGAAGTGCCATTTAGCTGATATACTTGACTCTCCCCTACTTTCCAAGTGGAGCTTTTTCCTCCCAGCTGGCCAAGTTATTTTCATCATATTTCTTTTTAATCCCTAGAACCTGAAACTAGGGCAAAAGAGGAGAGGGCACACTCGGTGCTATCGATTCATTGATGTGGCACCATTGGTTTTGATTTTAGAAGGTCAATGCCCTATGGGCCAAATTTGTCCAAAGGACAAATACTTGATAATGATATAGTGCTTCCTCACTGGGATGACCCAGAGGGATGGTATGGGGAGGGAGGAAGGAGGGGGGTACAGGATGGGGAACACGTGTATACCTGTGGCGGATTCATGTTGATGTATGACAAAACCAATACAATATTGTAAAATAATTAACCTCCAATTAAAATAAATAAATTTTTATTAAAAAATCCAATCACCACTGTTTAAATACAGCTAAGTATCAGTGGGAGAATGCAATGTATACTTTTAAATGTAAGTCTCTGTGTGGTTTAGAGTCATTCTATAATTATGTTTTAAGTAAATGATGACCTTTTAATATATACAATAATAATATTGTTGATACTTCAAATAAATAGTTATTGTTTCATTTTTAATATGTTATTAACTTACCATTACTAAAAATTTAAGCATGCTTTAAAAAATTCCTAGATGGAAATGAGATTATATTAATAATTTACAATAGAGCAATACATTTCTGTTATGCTTATTTAATAGTGCATTTATATCATGCAAATTCCTTATAAGATTATCAACTGGTTCTGCTGAGTAGTAGGTAGAAAATGAGAAAAAAAGTCCAAATAGGAGATTTGGGACAAGATGACAAATACACAAAGCAGAGTTTTTTCTCTATAAACAGGACAGCACCTTGAGGAAGAAGTTTTAAAACATGTTTAGGAAAGAGGAGGGATTAAAGGAAGTTTGTGTGTGTATGTGTATATACATGTGCACATGTGCATGAAAATGTGTTCAAAATAAAAATAGCTCTTAAGAGCCTGAAGTTATTCTTCAATGTTCAGAATATTCATTTATAAAAAGAATCACTCAGAGCTATTACATTTATTGACCAGCTATATTCACATTAATGACACTTCTTACAAGTATATAATGTTTGGGGGTTTTATAGTATACAGAAAATGTCACCAATAGATACGACCAATGACAGTCATAGATGTAGCTTTAGATGTCACCATGTGGATGATGCCACATCTCTATTTCCAGCATTGGCTAACAAACAGCTTTATGAGTGTGTGGACATCTGAAATCATCCCGGGTCTCATATGCTTTCCAAGCTCCCTGCCCACTATATCATCTAGTGTAATCTTTTAACTTTCCTACTAATCACCTACTTGCCAAATTCATTTGAAGTTGTTTCTGTCTCCTTAAGGTGATTCCTTGAATCTATTTTATCATCTGATTTATGACAAGAAGTGGACCACAAGTACACTTATCCCAGGAGTTATTAACCTGGAAAGCTTCAGGCATCAACTCCCAGAAGTTATATGTTCAATTTGCACATGGGGCTGTGTTCTGGGGAAAGGATTCCTAGCTTTTGTTGGAGTCTAAGGTTAGGAAGAGTTAGGAGCAAAGGAAAATGAAAGCAAGTCACAGGAAGGGGCAAGTTAGGGTTATGGGATTAACAGGCACAAACTACTATGTATAAAATAGATAACTGACAGAGATGTATTATACTGCACAGGGGATTATAACCATTATCTTGTACTAATGTGTAATGGAGTATAATTCTGCAAAAAATACTGAATCATTATGCTGTACACCTAAAACTAACATAATATTGTAAATCAACCATATTTAAAGAAAGAAAGAAAATTAAAAGATAAGCTAGGAAAAAAAAAAAAAACAAGTCACCGAAGGGAAGGGAAGAGGGAGAGAAAGAAAAGATGGCAAAGAAAACTCATTCCACAGCCTTCTTTGGGACTCAGGTACCAGCAAATTCCCCCTTCCCTCAGCCAGTTATCCCCAGCAGATCCAGCTTCTATCCAGCTTTGAAACACAGCCCTTAATTTTTTTCTTATTTTACCCTATGACTGTTGATTCAAGCACAAGTTTTTACTTGGGTAAATGTTCCACAACTATGAAATGAACAATGGTTCCCAAAGTGCATCAGAAGGATGAAGATTGTGCTGGATTTACATTTGGATGCAGTCAAATAGGCTAAGCTAAATGAGAAGTCTTGAGCAGCAACTTGGGCTCTAATGGACACTTGACAATCCTACTGACACAGACCCATGAAAAAAGAAATCTGCAGTCCAGGGTGATAAATACACATTCTTCACACAGATCAAAGCCTTCTAATTTTCAAGGAAAAATAAGCTTTTATTTTAAAAATAAAATTCATAGTAAAGATGTCTTGAGTTCACAGAGGCTGTGAACTAAAATTGTTTCTAAGATTGTTTTGAGTTCTAGGAATAAACTTTCAGAGTAAACCTAGACTTTTTGAAATATCTAGAGATTAGATAATTCAAGATCAGATACAAAGAAATTCTCAGTAACCCTTGAAATGGCATAGTGGAGGGCAGCTCCCAAAGGCACTCGTTTTCAAATGTTTACCTTGACACCCAGAAACACCTAGGTTGGAATTTGAATCTGGTCTCAGAAAAGCCCAAAATATGGTTTAACATTGACCCACAAGAGTAAATTTAACCTTAATCTGTTCCAAATGACCACTTCAGATAAATATTGTTTCATTTTTAATATGTTATAAATATATTATAAATATAAATATATATAAATATATTATAGGGTGAACATATTGCAGGAAGAGGGACTCCTTCCAGGGCCTGAAACTGGGCTCTTGTCTAACACTTGGAAATGAATTGTCCAAGGAGACACGTGTGCTGACAAAGCAAGAGATTTTATTGGGAAAGGGCACCTGGGTGGAGAGCAGTAGGGTAAGAGAACCCAGGAGAACTGCTCTGCCGCGTGGCTTGCAATGTTGGGTTTTATGGTGATGGGATTAGTTTCCGGGTGGTCTTTGACCAATCATTCTAATTCAGAGTCTTTCCTGGTGGCGCATCGCTCAGCCAAGATGGATGCTAGGGAAAAGGATTCTGGGAAGTGGATGGACACACAGTGTCTCCTTTAGACATTTCCGGAACTCTTCTGGTTGGTGGTGGCTTGTTAGTTCCGTATTCCTTATCAGGATCTTCTGTCATAAAACAACTCATGCAAATAGTTACTATGGTACCTGGCCAGGGTGGGCGGTTTCAATCAGTGTGCTTCCCCTAACAAACATGATTTATCATCCATACTGGGATGCTTTGGGTAATGAAAAAAAAAAAAAAGGATTATTAACACATTAAGTCAAGGCAATACTCATAAGCTGAGACTGTCCCTAGCAAATTGGGATGTAAGATTACCTTATCTCTACAGAACTTCTCACTGATTGATAATGAGATAAAACAAAACAAACATACAAACCCAAAGTAACAACCAGGAACGATTACCAAAACTGTAATGAAATCAGGTCCCAAATAGAACACAAAGGAATTCAGGATTTTTAATTACCAAAATTGATCCCATTTGTGGCTATTGACTAGCTTTGTGTCTGCATAAAACAAGACAGAAGGCGTCTGGATACTGTCTCTCCCTGTATAAATGGAAGATCCTGACCAAAAGTATTAAGAGGAAGGCACCACCTGGTGACTGATATGGGTTACTTTCTAGGTTGAGGAAGAAAAGTTGGAAGCTAGGACCAAATGGTAGTATAGCAAAGAAATAAGTCCCAATTTGAGGGGAAACTTTTTATTAAAAATTTGTTAATATAATGTTTCTTAATACACAAGAGTTAGCCAAATTATATTAGATGACTCTCATCTTGTTCTAAGTCTGTTTTTCACTCCTCTGATGAGTCTAAAATGTCATGGATCCTGTCCTGAATTCACAAGGCTTTCCAGAAACTAGAAGAGACAGGAGCAGAAATAAAGGCTTTTCATTTCTCTTCTGGACCATTGCAACATTATTGTTAAAAAGACATGTATATATGGACTGTGGACTGTGCATGCATGCTCAGTCATGTCCAACCCTTTGTGACCCCATGGACTGTAGCCCACCAGGCTCCTCTGTCCATGGAATTTTCCAGGCAAGAATACTGGCTTGGGTTGCCATTACCTACTCCAGGGAATCTTCCCAACCCAGGAATTGAACTCATGTCTCTTTCATCTCTTGCATTGGCAGGCAGATTCTTTATCACTGTGCCACCTGGGAATCCATACATACATACATAAAAAAATAACCTTTCATTATTCTGATTGGTTCCTGAACTAAGAAGAGGGTGGGTAGACATTTGGTTGGTGAGTAGGGCTAAAAAGCCATTTCAGAATATTTGCTAGAAAGTAATAATCTTACTGATATTCAGGTTAACTTATGGCAACTTGACTCCACCACAAGGTGGCCAGACATTTGTTAAATATTTTTCTGGGTATATCCATAAGAGTGTTTCTGGATGAGGTTAATATTTGAATCTGTAGACTAAAGCAGATTGCCCTCCCCAGTGAGTGTGGGCCTCATCAAATAAGTTGAAGACTTGAATAGACCAAAAGGCAGGGTATGAGGGAACTTTGCCTGCCTGACTACTTGAGTTAGGATATTGGTTTTCTGCTTGCAGAGTGAAACTTACACCATCAACTCTCCTGGTTCTTGGGCATTCAGACTTGGACTGGCACTATACCATCAGACCTCCTGGGTCTCTGGCTTGCTAACTGCAAAACTTGGGACTTTTCAGCCTCTGTAATTATATGAGCCAATTCTTTGATTGATTGTATTTCTCTGGAGAACCCTAATACACCCACTTTCAAACAACCTAAGTTCAGCAGTGCCTTAAGATACAGCAAAGAATAGGTGTGTGACCAACTGGAAGTTAAGAAGATATCTAAGTGTGTGGCCCATGGAGGACAATCATAAGGAAAAGAGCCCTGAACTGGTCTGGCCCCAATCCCAGCTATAACCATAAACAAACTGGGCCCAAACCAATGGGCCTCATGGCTATCAAGTCACTATGGAAGTTGGAAGGCCCCTGGTACTTGTGTATCCCCAAACATCTTGTTAGTTATTTGATACTCTTCATGTTTGAAGTCTAACCCTCAGGAACAAATCCAGAACCGTGAATAGACTCTGAGGGTTGCCTCCTTGGCAGAGGCAACTAAAATGGTCAAGAGGCCAAGTGGAAAAGTTGACCAGATACACTGTTTAGCTGAATACTTCAGAGGAAAAGCAACAAGCCATGAAACCAAAAAGGAATATTGTTTAGAACTAGCTTGGTCAAAAAATCAGGGCTCCAAATGGAAAAGAAGAAAGGAAGAAAGACAAAATCCTCAAGAACTAACCCCCCCGCCCAGCTTCTATGATCCTTGGGTCCAGTTATTTATGTTTCTGCTGGGACTAGGTAGGTTGCTTCTCAAGATACCTGGTCCTTGCTGGATACCTCAGAGGCATTAGACATAAATTCTCAATTCTACTTTATGGATATTCTGTCCCCATGAATTTGTCTCATTCTCATCCTTAGGTGCATCAATAAGATTTTATATCAGTTAGATAAATCCTCCCTGTATCCAGACAATCAGGGCCCATAATTACTGGCCATTTAAGGATGATAGCATTTTTCCATCTCTACCCTTGTTCATTCCTGAGGTTAAAAAGGCATCTGTAAATTTGTCTGATAAATTTTCCATTCATTCTCCTCCTCTCCTTCAATATGCCAATCAAGCTGTCAGCTTGCTTTCTCTGCAGATTCGTAACACTTCACCTTCAGTCTCATTAACTGATTTGCCTTTTGTTTCCCATGAAGAAAACTCATCTCAACACTTAAAACCCCAGGAGTTATAATTCAGAACTTCTTCAGCTGTCTTTTGGAGTTTTAGTTCCCACTGTTTGTTCTTTATTTTCTGCCTTGGAGATAGAAAAATTCCCTTTTTCTTTCAACCACCTTTTGTTGACCCCACCTTTAAATAGGGAGTAAGATTTATGCTCATATTTTAGCTTTTTTATATACCAACTTTTATAAATTTCAAAATATAGTTCAATTTCACTCATTTGGACTCTATTTGGACTTTGTGAAAATTAGAATAAAATCTGGGGTATGCAATTTGCTTAGGTACACCCTTTACAATTAGTGTAATAAACAGTATCTTATATAATACTTTATAGACAAACCATTGAGGATGTAAGCTGTGTGTTGGAGTACTGTGGAATCCAGATTGTCCTAAAGTAAGACTGACCTTAGATGTAAGCAGAGTGAGGGTAAATAATTCTCTTCACTGTTGGTACTTGGTGAACTCAGTTTAAATTAATGTAGGCATCTGACTGTTAGGGAAAAAAACGTTTCTAAAACTTTAGGTGATGGTTAAGGATGAAGTTGTAGCATCAGACTGTCTCTCTTGGAATCCTGGCTTCCCCATTAACTTATTGTATAATCTAGGGCCAGTTAACTTCTCAGGGCCTCAATGTCTTCTCCACAAGACAGGAAAAATAAAACAAATACCTCCTAAAGTTGCCTTGAAGATCCATTAAGATGAGTCATGTAAGGGAGATGGTACTCTCTCATAGACAGCTGACTGAGTCTGTGTTCTCCCTATAGCAGACCCTGGATAAGGATGTGAGTGCAAGCATTTTATCTGGAAGGTGATTCCAGGTAACATGAGCAGAAGAAAGTGGAAGGAAGACAAGGAAGAGAAAGCATCCAATAAAGGGTACAATACCAAGTAGGTTATCACTGTGGACAACTGGGGCTCATTGCCATATGGGACGTCTGGGAAACTGTCCAGTGCACATCTCAGAGCTATGCTTGGCCCTCTGCCAAGAGGGCAGGGAACTGGGGTGTTTATAGATGAATTTGTGAGGACTGTGCCAAGCATACTGCTTCAGATGAGGGAGACATTGGTTCTGCCTTTGAGGAACTTACATTTTAGTGGGACTAGGGTAGAACATTTTGGAGTTCTTATTGTATGCATTTAACAAAATGTTCAGGTGCTGTGAGAAAGGCTGTGGTCAGTCAAGGGGCAGCTATGCTTGTGGACACAGAGTCAGCATCAGAGGTTTGGACACTGGTGTAGACAATCAGAGCTGTTCAGAAAAGCCCAGTTTGTAGCCAAGTTGTCAACCGTATATGTCAGATTCATGGGCAAGGCAAGGCCAGAGTAAGGAAAATGGGGAGGACAGGGTGACAGTGAGAGAATGGGCCATGGCAGGTAGATCAGGGCAGGTCCTTGCACAAAGAGAAGGGCCATAACCCATAAGTGAGTTCCAGAGCAAGCCAAGTTGGCTTAGAAGCTTGTGCTTTGGAAAAATAAAGTAAATCTATCAAATTTAGAGGAGTTTTCTTTTAGCCTAAAAAAGGAATAGGGAAAAGAATCATTTTCTATGTAAATTCCATAAGTCTGCCAACAGTTGGGGAACAACATGTCAGGCCTTTGGGAAGTCCAAACTGCATGTCATTCAAAGTTCAGCTTGAATATCACTCCCTCAAAAAGACTTTCCCCAAATAACCCTCCCCCTTTACACATTGTCATACCACCTTGGGAATCTAGTTTGGGAAGCCAGTCACCTTTACCACCTCATCCCAGGACCTTGCATAGAATAGGCTAGAGTGAGTACTCAGTAATTTTTATTTGCTGAATGAAAGAGTAAGTTTTTATACATTTATACATTTTATAAAATGTCACATAGGTTAGTAAATAGTAGCCAAAGAAACCCCGAAACAGCTCCTCTTGGATGATTTTTCTCAGCAATCTCTCTGTAACTTGGAATAGTCCCAGATCAGTTTGTTGCCTATCAGTGTTTAGTTCCTTTCTCAGCAACATCTTTAGTAGGCAGCTGTTCAGAAAGACCCCTTGGTTAGTGAATGTGATGCTATGAAGCTGTTTCAAGAAAAGATTCAAATTTGAGACAGTAGATGAGTGCTACCTATTTTCTCAGGGACCTTTTACAGTCACAGGTACCATAAGATACTTGCCTCATGGGAACCTTCATCCTTCACCCTTGCACTTTCAAGAGCAGAATTTGAGCCTGGAATTTTCTTCTTTACAAGTCTTCAGTCCCACATAGGTAAAGGCCTTGGTCATAACCCCAAGCCATCTTACCTCCCCTGTGGAGTAGAGGGGCACTTGTATGAGTTCTAGAGACACTGTTGATCCCCCCATGATTACAAAGTTACTTGTGCAAATTCAACTAATTCTGGAGAAGCACTCATTTACTCAAGAGTTGTGAGACAGTGGCTATGGAAACTCTTGGTTTTGCTTTATACACGGTCCTTGCTTTGCGTTGTTCTGATATGCAAAATTTTCAGATACCACAGTTCAGGTAAAAATACCAGTTCCCCAACAATGTGACTCAAATTTCAGTTACTATGGTATATTAAAGCTCAGTAATTGCATGAAGTATAAACTTTGCAGATAGTTTTTCAGTCCACGATTTGCTATGTAAATAACAGATGCACATTACAATCAGTGACCAATTGCATCATGCCTTTCAAAGTCTGTTTGTAATTGGTGTATGTAAATCTGTTATTCAGTTCACACTGTGATGGCAAAGCCTGCACTTGTGTTGTCTGCTTGTTATCCAGTGATAAAACCATATGACATTTTACAAGAATGAATAATTGAAAGAAATTGGTGAACCAAGAAATGAAAAATGGCAATCCTGGAAGTTAAATTTGAATCAAGCATAAACGAAGTTGTCGGAAAAAATAGCTTACTGTGAGAATGTTTACCTTGCCCTCAAGAGATTCTAGTTATGCAATCAGAAGAACTTCATGAAGAAGAACTCAACAGATTTATAAGTGGAGAAAATGGTTGTGATGAAAAGAATGTAGATGTTCCAGAGGATGTGACACTGGCAAAAACTTCACATTACAGGAATTCTCAGATATTTTACAAAATTGAAAGTACAAATGACAAAATATTGGAAGTTTAGAAAGGAGACTGGGAGCTGACTGTGGCTCAGATCATGAACTCCTTATTGCCAAATTCAGACTTAAATTGAAGAAAGTGGGGAAAACCACTAGACCATTCAGGTATGACCTAAATCAAATCCCTTATGATTATACAGTGGAAGTGAGAAATAGATTTAAGGGACTAGATCTGATAGAGTGCCTGATGAACTATGAATGGAGGTTCATGACATTGTACAGGAGACAGAGATCAAGACCATCCCCAAGGGAAAATAAATGAAAAAAAGCAAAATGGCTATCTGAGGAGGCCTTACAAATAGCTGTGAAAAGACGAGAAATGAAAAGCAAAGGAGAAAAGAAAGATATACCCATTTGAATGCAGTGTTCCAAAGAATAGCAAGGAGAGATAAGAAAGCCTTCCTCAGCGATCAGTGCAAAGAAATAGAGGAAAACAATAGAATGGGAAAGACTAGAGATCTCTTCAAGAAAATTAGAGATACCAAGGGAACATTTCATGCAAACATGGGCTCAATAAAGGACAGAAATGGTATGGACCTAACAGAAGCAGAAGATATTAAGAAGAGGTGGCAAGAATACACAGAAGAACTGTACAAAAAAGATCTTCACCACCCAGATAACCAAGATGGTGTGATCACTCATCTAGAGCCAGATATCCTGGAATGTGAAGTCAAGTGGGCCTTAGGAAGCATCACTATGAACAAAGCTAGTGGAGGTGATGGAATTCCAGTTGCTGCTGCTGCTGCTAAGTCACTTCAGTCGTGTCCGACTCTGTGCGACCCCATAGACGGCAGCCCATCAGGCTCCATTGTCCCTGGGATTCTCCAGGAAAGAACACTGGAGCGGGTTGCCATTTCCTTCTCAATGCATGAAAGTGAAAAGTGAAAGTGAAGTCACTCAGTCATGTCTGACTCTTCGCGATCCCACGGACTGCAGCCTACCAGGCTCTTCAGTCCATGGGATTTCCCAGGCAACAGTACTGGAGTGGAGTGCCATTTGCCTTCTCCGGAATTCCAGTTGAATACAGATTTCTCAGGAGGCAGGTCAGGTGTTCTGGTATTCCCATCTCTTTCAGAATTTTCCACAGCTGATTGTGATCCACACAGTCAAAGGCTTTGGCATAGTCAATAAAGCAGAAAGAGATGTTTTTCTGGAATTCTCTTGCTTTTTTGATGATCCAGCAGATGTTGGCACTTTGATCTCTGGTTCCTCTGTCTTTCCTAAAACAGCTTGAACATCTGAAAGTTCTGGCTTGGAGAATTTTGAGCATTACTTTACTAGCGTGTGAGATGAGTGCAATTGTGTGGTAGTTTGAGCATTCTTTGGCATTGCCTTTCTTTGGGATTGGAGCGAAAACTGACCTTTTCCAGTCCTGTGGCCACTGCTGAGTTTTCCAAATTTGCTGACATATTGAGTGCAGCACTTTCACAGCATCATCTTTTAGGATCTGAAGTAGCTTCCAGCTTCCTCACAATTGCACTCATGACAAATAGATGGGGAAACAGTGGAAACGGTGGCTGACTTTATTTTTTTGGGCTCCAAAATCACTGCAGATGGTGAATGTAGCCATGAAATTAAAAGATGCTTACTCCTTGGAAGAAAAGTTATGACCAACTTAGCATATTCAAAAGCAGAGATATTATTTTGTCAACAAAGGTCTGTCTAGCCAAGGCTCTGGTTTTTCCAGTAGTCATGTATGGATGTGAGAGTTGGACTATAAAAAAAGCTGAGCACCGAAGAATTGATGCTTTTGAACTGTGGTGTTGGAGAAGACTCTTGAGAGTCCCTTGGACTGCAAGGAGACCCAATCAGTCTATCCTAAAGGAGATCAGTCCTGGGTGTTTATTGGAAGGACTGATGTTGAAGCTGAAACTCCAATACTTTGGCCAGCTGATGTGAAGAGCTGACTCATTTGAAAAGACCCTGATGCTGGGAAAGATTGAGGGCAGGAGGAGAGGCTGGCATCACCTACTCAATGGAGATGAGTTTGGGTAAACTCTGGGAGTTGGTGATGGACAGGGAGGCCTGGTGTGCTGTGGTTCATGGGTAGTAAAGAATCAGACATGACTGAGCGACTGAACTGAACTGAATACCTAGAAAAGAGTATGACCATTTGCCATGGCATAGAAAAACATGCTAGCTTTGTATCCAAGGTTATACAACAAGAAGAAGGCAGCAAACACTGCTCAAACTACCTTGATGAAATTTATGCAAGGAAAACCACTTTAATTTTCAATGTGTCTAATGGTTTAAATTGCAGTGTATTAAATATTACTTTTGCCATTTTTATTTTCCTATACATTCATAACCAACAGTTACAGAAATTTTAAAGAAATTGTGTCTTTGACAACAATTTTTAAAAGTCACAGAACACCTGTAATTTTTCCTGTTGTTTAAGATTGCTTTGACCAGTTTGCAAAATGAAAACTAACTATAATTTGTGCAGTAGAATATGTCCAGATATTTTGACAAGCTCATTCGTAATATGACAGTATTAACAAAATAAAACTTATATGAAGGCAAGTATTCATATTCTGATAGTGGTGGTGGTGGTGGTTTAGTTGCTAAATCGTGTCTGACTCTTGCCACCCTGTGGACTGTAGTCCATCAGGCTCCTCTGTGCACAGGAGTTTCCAGGCAAGAATACTGGAGTGGATTGCCATTTCCTTCTCCAGGGGGTCTTCCTGACCCAGGAATTGAACCTGGGTCTCCTGCCTTGCAGGCAGAGTCTTTACTGACTGAGCTATGAGGGAAGCCCATACTGATAGTGGGACAGAATAATTAAATTTGAGGCTCTCTGGAAAAATAAAGTTCTTAAAAAATGATAATAGCATATGAACTATCTGGATACTGTAGCTACATCATCTTAACTTTTAAATTTTTTATTTTATTTATATTTATTTATTTTTAATTGATATATAGTTGCTGTGCAATAATATATGTTACAGCTGTATGATATAGTGATTCACAATATATAAAGTTTATACTCCAACTATAGTTATTATAAAATATTGACCATATTCTCCATATTGTACAATATATCCTTGTAGCTTATTTTATACCTAATAATTTGTACCTCTTTCTCCCCTACCCATATTTTGCCCCTCCCCACTTCCCTCTTCCCACTGGTGATCACTAGCTTGTTCTCTATATCTGTGAGTCTGATTCTTTTTCGTTATCTTTACTAGTTTGCTGTATTTTTTAGATTCCACATATAAGTGATATCATATAGTATTTGTCTTTCTCTGAATTTTTACTCTCCAGGTCTATTCAAGTTGCTACAAATGGTAAAATTCAATTCTTTTCATGGTTGAGTAGTATTTCATTGTGTGTGTGTGTCTGTATGTATACCTTCCTTGTTTATCCATTCATCTGTTGATGGACACTTAGGTTGCTTCTATATCTTGGCAATTGCAAATAATGCTGCTATGAACATTGGGGTGCAGGTATCTTTTAGAACTAATGGCTTTGTTTTCTTTGGATATATACCCAGAAGTGGAATTGCATTGTCTCAATTTTTAATGCCACTAAATCAGGCTATCCCCAGAACCTCTGTTTTTCAATTCAGTGTAGGGAAGCTTAAATCCCATCTCTTGATCCACTACTGTATAAAAGGGTCTCTTGAACACATTTCATTACCTTCGTATATGTCAAACCCTCCTATGGTGTGACTAAACATACTTGTAGGTATGCTGCAGGGCTTCCCTGGTGGCTCAGTGGTAAAGAATCTGCCTGCTAATGCAGGAGATGCTGGTTACCTGGGTTCGATCCCTGGGTTGGGAAGATCCCCTAAGAAGGATGTGGCCACCCACTCCAGGATTCTTGCCTGGCAAACTCCATGGACAGAGGAGTCTGGTGGGCTACAGTCAATGGGGTTGCAAAGAGTCAGACACTACTGAGCGACTGAATAAAAAAAACATAGGGTATTTCATACAGTATTCACACACATGCTGCAAGGACTGACAATATTTTTAGATAGCTTTGAATGGCATATGATGCTATGAGTATTAAAATATATTTTATGGGTAATGCTTGAAGATCTTATGGTCAGAAGCATTCTCCCTATTGCAATAGTTCCCTCTACCTTGCAACAATCTTCTCTAATAAAATCTCTCTTTGCCAAATCTGTAAAAAAAAAATATGTGTTCTATGCAATATCACCATCTTCAGTCACTCAGTCACGTCCAACTCTTTTGTGAACCTGTGGACTGTAGTTTGCCAGGCGTCTCTGTCTATGGGATTCTCCAGGCAAAAATACTGGAGTATGTTGCCATTTCCTTCTCCAGTTTTATGCATATTTATCACCTAATGCAATATTTCCAGCATTCCACAGGGCAACCTGCAGTCTTCTCACAGGATGGCATGGGGTCTTCCCCTTTGGCTCAACTGAGAGCCCAAGGAAGCAGAGACAATTTCCACTCTACCCCAACCCCGTCCCCTGCCAAGATTTGAGTTTACCTCAGAGAACACTTTAGTTTCTTGTTTTATGTGTAGTCACTCACTGTTCAATATATACTCATGGTTTGACCAAAGAGTATGATTTGATACTTTTAGGGATGGAGTTGTAAGGCTCTGAGGAGAGAGAAGACAGAGGGGCCCATAACAATGGCCCTTAGCCCTTGGTCATGATGAGACTACATAAGCTGGGTTGTTAAAATAGGTTTATATATTGCTTAAAATAATCACAGTAACTTTCTTCTGGGATACTGTGGACTTAGTGGTCATAGGGGAGCCAATGAACCTAACCAGATGGCTCGTTGTGAACAAAGTGATGTGAAGAGAACTGCAGAGGATGGAAAACAGAGAGATGGTTCCAGAAATGAACACATTGGGGCACCCCTTGGGCAGTAAGAAGATCAGACCAGTCAATCTTAAAGGAAATCAATCTTGAATACTCATTGAAAGGACTGATGCTGAAACTGAAGCTCCAATACTTTGGCCACTTGATGCAAAGAACTGACTCATTGGAAAAGACCCTGATGCTGGGAAAGATTGAGGGCAGGAGGAGAAGGGGAAGACAGAGGATGAGAGGACTGGATGGTATCACTGACTCAATAGACATGAGTTTGATCAAACTCTGGGAGATAGTGAAAGACAAGAAAGCATGGCATGCTGCAGTCCATGGGGTCACAAAGGGTCAGACATGACTGAGCGACTGAGCAACAACAACATAGGGTATTTCATACAGTACTCACCTTTCAATGGTGCTCCAAATTATGTTTTTTGTGTATTGCTGGAAATTTGTAAACAGATAAAAGAGTACCAGATAAAATGTATCATTTGAATAGAACTACTATTTCAGTGGTACTCCTGCAACACAACTACTGTTTTCATTTTGTATCCTTCCTCTGTATTCTTTGAGTCTTCTTTAATTTTCATGTTGATTTATTTATTTGTAGAAAATGTGCTAAAATACATGAAACATAAAATTTACCTTCTTAACAACGTTTAGTGCACAGATCAGTAGTGCTTAGTACATTCACATTGTTGGGCAGCCAGTCTCCAGAACTCTTTACATCTTTCAAAACTGAAAGTCTGTATCTAGTAAACAGCTTCCTATTCCCCACTGCTCACATCCCCTGGCAACCACCTTCCCAAGTATTTTTTTTTCTCAGATGTAAAATAGGGACAATATTCCAAAAGGATTGTTATGAGAATTTAATGAGATAATGTATGCAAATTACTTGCTATGGTGCTTAATATACAGTTAAGTGTTCAACAAATATTGGATATTATTATTCTTTATGATTTTGTCTTATGATTTGTTTTGAAAACATCATGAATCAACTTGGGTGAAATTGGGTTTACATAAACACAAATACAGCCTTGTAAATAGAGAAAGATGAACAAAAAGCATGCAGGCAACAAGAGACCTTATGTGGAAGAGGAAAGAGATGGATACCCTTATCTTGGAGATAGAGGTTGGGGTGGGGGCTCTGATCTACCTTGGCTTAATTGGCAGCTATGTATGAGCCTCAGTTTCCTTTTGGCATCTGTTGACTAACAGCTCATAACACCTGGGCTATTTTCTATTTGTTCTAATGCAGAAGTGGCACATAGCAGCGGGCTTTTGTTTTGCTGTTTGTATGAGGTATATTGGATTTCATTCGTTCATTAAGCAAATATTTATTGCACCCTTAGGATGAGATGTGCTGGGCCCTGGAAATACAGACTCGAGAAAGACCCACTCTTTCTCTTCAAGGCACTGTGAGTCAGGCAAGTAAATCACCAGTTACAGAACAGTGTATCAAGTGTCAACATGGGCAAAGGAGGGGTAGTCAGTCTGAGATTGTGGAGGGAGGGCTTCCAGGAGGACTTACTTCAGCAGGACCCTGAAAGAGGAGTAAGAGGGAATGAGAAATGAAGAGGACCAGCCCAGAATATCAGGCAGAAAAGGGGGAGGGTGAGAAAAATGAATGAAAAGCATAAGGGGGGAGATCATGAATTGATGGACCATGATGAGAAATTTGGACATACTTCATGGGAAATAGATGGGGAAACAGTGGAAACAGTGTCAGATTTTATTTGGGGGGCTCCAAAATCACTGCAGATGGTGATTGCAGCCATGAAATTAAAAGACGCTTACTCCTTGGAAGGAAAGTTAAGACCAACCTAGATAGCCTATTCAAAAGCAGAGACATTACTTTGCCAACAACGGTCAGTCTAGTCAAGGCTCTGGTTTTTCCAGTGGTCATGTATGGATGTGAGAGTTGGACTGTGAAGAAGGCTGAACGCCGAAGAATTGATGCTTTTGAACTATGGTGTTGGACTCCTGAGAGTCCCTTGGACTGCAAGGAGATCCAACCAGTCCATTCTGAAGGAGATCGGTCCTGGGTGTTCTTTGGAAGGAATGATGCTAAAGCTGAAACTCCAGTACTTTGGCCACCTCATGCGAAGAGTTGACTCATTGGAAAAGACTCTGATGCTGGGAGGGATTGGGGGCAGGAGGAGAAGGGGACGACAGAGGATGAGATGGCTGGATGGCATGACCGACTCGATGGATGTGAGTTTCAGTGAACTCCAGGAGTTGGTGATGGACAGGGAGGCCTGGCGTGCTGCAATTCATGGGGTCGAAAAGAGTTGGTCATGACTGAGAGACTGAACTGAACTGAACTGAGGGGCCATGTGGGAATAACCTCAGAGCTACAGAGACCATTTAAGAGGCTTTTTAAAGAATCTATGCACAAGATGGTGCAGGCGTGCATGCTCAGTCACTTTAGTCTTGTCTGACTCTTTTGGCCCTACGGACTGTAGCCCGCCAGGCTCTTCTGTCCATGGGATTCTCTGGGCAAGGATACTTAAGTGGGTTGCCATGCCCTCCTCCAGGGGATCTTCCCAAGCACAAGATGGTGCTAGCTTGAAACAGAGTGTTGAGATGGAGGAAAAAAGACAGAGCTGGTTGATTCTAAGGAAATAGAAATCAGCAGACTTGGTGATGAACTTTGATGAGGTGGTGAAGGGACAGAGGAATCTAAGATTGTGCCCAGTTTTTGGCTTGGGCAACTTGGTGATTGGTGGTGGCATTAACTGAGAGAAGAGAGGAGAAGCAAGCTCTGGGTGAATATAAAGAGTTCTTATTTGGACATACTGAGTTCAAGGTACCCATGATCTGAGTGGAGATATTCAGTTGGTAGATAGAAAGATATGCCATATAAATGCAAAACATTGTTTTTATTGCAAGTATTATATTAGTGCTGTTCATAATTTAAAGTTAATGATTTCAACATATTAATTCATTCACAAATCAATAATATCATACAAATATATAATAGGAAGCATATAATAGCTCATAAATAATAAAGAAAAGCACAGCTAAAAATACTGTGGGGATATATATATTAGGCAGGCAACTCATAGGCCTGAATATAAATCCAAGGTACTTAATAGTGAGGTCTCCATGTATTGAAATAAATCTTTTAAGGAAAGGAGATAGCATCTCATTTTAAGTCAAGGTGTCATTTTCTTCGTAATTCCAATTGAAATATTGTTAATGCACCATTTGACAATTTTTGATTAAAAAAAAACACAATAGTTCACTATATCACAGTTCATGATTACTAGAGCTTTCTTTGTGTACATACACTTTTTAAAAGCTTACAGCTACCATCCAAAAGCCGTGATGAAATAGCTAATTTTTCCTATGATGTTGTCATTGTATTATCACCAGCATAAATTCCAAATTGTTAATGAACTGACTGCACTTTAATTTCTACAGGGAACTGGTAAAAATGAAACATTCCTCTTTAAATATTGCATATTTATTTAATGATTTAAACAAATGACATGTTTTCAAGCAAATCCTACAGTATGTATTTGTCACAATCAGTGAAAACAGAAATGAATAGGACCAAGCATAATCGAATATCAGTTGTCCTTTCATCCATTACTAATGTTTCCAGTCTGTTAAAGTCATATTTGCCTTTTTCTGGGCCATACTGGTTCATATTTCCCACAGACTCATCATGGAAGCATTAACCAATAGTGAACTACTTGCCACATCTTTGTCCTTTAGTTACAGAGGAAAGGAACACTGTGTTATCTTGCCGAAATAGCAAGACAAATAGTTCAAATTTGGCAAAAGCAAGTTGTAGTTAAGTCAGAGAGCCACTGTCTCAGGCTTTTACTTCTTATTTATAGGGCTTTTCTTTCACTCATATTTCAGCTTAGTAGGAAGTGAAAGTCACTCAGTTGTGTCTGACTCTTTGCAATCCCATGGACTATACAGTCCACAGAATTCTCCAGGCCAGCATACTGGAGTGCGTAGCCAGCTGTAGTAGGACGTGTCTGCATTATTTCCACTATGGTTTCTTTAAAGCCAAAAGCCACCACTATAGGAAAATTTGGGGATGTTAAATGTTTGTTGAAATCATAGATGGCAGATTTTCTCCTCCTGAATACCTGTTAGCTATATTTCTTTAAATTCTTTTCTCTTCATTTTCCCAGAAAACATAAAAAACAAGTTGAACAAGTAAATTAGAACAAGCTCCTTGAAATGCACTATGATTGAAGGAAAGGGGTGGGAAATGGACAATTTTCTTGCACGTTACTAGATAATACGGGATCATTGGTTGAAACTGATTTTCATTTCAGAACCAACCAGCCATTGCATTCTTTGATTTTTCTACATCTCCTCACTGAAGTTGGATGATTCTATGAAGGTGAGCATTTGGATACCTGATTTGTTGTTTCAATAAGAGCCAGCAATAATTCGGGGGTTCATTCCATTCAGAGCCTGGCAGGGTCAGAGTAAAGCTTCCACATCAAAACCATTGTTGTCCCTTTTATGTTTGGAGAAATTGACTCCTGTTAGGCCCCCAGATTCCAGAGGCTTAGTTGTGATTATTGTTCTGGTTTCATTTGAGAGCTGCTTAAGTCTGGGGTGCCCCAGGATCTTCATGTCTTGGGTTTAATAGGTATGGGTTATTAGAACAGATTCCAGCAACACAGGGCAAAAACAGAAGAAAACTGGGAACAGCAGAGCAGAATTTAAAGGTAATATCATCATGCCAGATCTTGAGGTTCAATACAGAATGCTAAAGTGTATTTCCAAGAGACAGTAAGTCAGTGTAGTGTAAATTATTTTCTTCTTCTTCAGGTGGCATGATATATGTGTGGGGGCGTAGGGGAGGGAATTGGCAATTTCAGGTATTTCTCCTTTCTTTACCTAGCCATTGCTGGGGATTCCATGCCCCTCTGGTACCTCCATCTCCATGAGTGGTGCTGCTCCATCACTTTTGTTTGTTTCCTGGCACCAACAGGATTAGCAGAGAGCTTCTGCTCTATGTTGGGTGACCCATAAAGAAGGTCAATGATGTGGAAATTCGAGGGTGATGACTGCAGGGTAGAGCAAAGTTGATCTAGAAGAGCTAGGAGCTTGGAAGCCAATATGTAGGGAGTCTGAAGACAGATTCTCTGGGCTTGAATCTGGACTTTGCCACTTCCTGACTAGGACTCATAGAGCAAATTGTTGACCTCTTTACAACTCAGTTTCCTCATCTGTGAAATGGGGATGATAAGAATACCTATCTAATAGAATTGTCATGAAAATTTAAATGGGTTCATAATGATCAAGCATTTGTGCCAGGCATGTAGTAAATACTATCATGTGTGTGTTTATTAGCTGCTCACTGGTGGCTGACTCTTTGCAATCCCTTGATGGACTCTAGCCTGCCAGACTCCTATGCCCATGGGATTCTATGGAAAGAATACTGGAGTGGGTTGCCATCCCATTCTCCAGGTGATCTTCCTGATCCAGGGATCAAACCCAGGTATCTCACACTGAGGGCAAATTCTTTACCATCTGAGCCACCAGAGAAGCCCAAGTGCTATCCTAGTGTTAAATAAGAACACTCTTTAAATATAACCGTGTTGAGTTCTCAGGATGAAATTCTTGACATGTGATGTAGTTGGGCATAGAATGGATGCATTTTTATGCTGGTTTCAGTTCTCGTATAGGAAGGTATAATCATCTTAGGATGTTAGGGGAATGTGAGGGAGCCTATAGATACAGTAGCACAAAGGTGTAATCAGAAAAAAGTCATAAAGAGGTAAACAAGTGAGGCTACTGTATGTTCCAGAATCCACATTGATCCTCATGGTAGCCACTAGCCCCATGTGGCTATAGCAATTTAAGAAAAATAAACTAAAATTTGGTCACATATTGGATAACCATATTGAATGGCACAGATCTAGAAATTTCAATCATAACAGAAAGTTCTACAGGACAGTACTGATTTAGATTTTTTATGATAGACTCATTTCATGTATTTCAATTTTTATTTCAACCAAGGCAACTTCTAAATGTGTGATCTGTCAGACTTCCTATATAAAGAGGCTCACAAATTGAAAAACATTCTTATATAAGGCTTCGTGCCCTGGCTTGGGGTTCCATAACCAGCAGACCCATGAGACTCAAAGCTGAGGAGAAAACTGAGTCCTGCCAGCAGAAGAGGCACACAATGTCAGCCCCTCATTCTGCACCGGCAGGGGGCATGCAGTGATTGCACCTTTGGAAGGGTATTTCGGGGATGGTTAGAGGTGTCCCTGGGAAAGTAAATTTGGCCTGATCCCTCTGGGCCAGTGAACAAACACCTTTTCTGTTGGGAGAAGAAGGCAGAAGTAGGGGTATGACTCAACTTTCCTTTGATATTTGTGTAGCTCTTGATTATTACAATGGAAGTAGATATAATAGAGAACTATAAATAGGAACCAAATATCAACTGGACAGTTTGTGACCTGAGTTGGTTTTGTTCTGTCAGCAGACACCATATTTACTAGTCTCTTTAGTGGATTTTTTTATAGACTCAGCTATGTCTTTCTGAACTAATTCTTTTATTGACTTCAGAAAGTTCAGACCTGGGAATTACCTGGATGCCCAGTGGCAAGGACTCGGCGCTTCCATTGCTGAGAGTCTAGGTTCAATCCCTGGTCGGGGAACTAAGATCCCACAAGTCACATGGTGTAGCCTGAAAAAGAAAAATAAAAAGAAAGTTGAGAGCTAAAGAAACCCTCCAGGAAAAGTTATGTACACTTACCTGGATTGGACTGATCCCATTCGACTCTTATAGTCATGATTTTGGTGCTCACACCTGGAAAAATCCAATCACCAGCTCCCTCTACCCTCTAATAAGCTGCATATTACATTAGTAAGATTGATGTCTGCCTAGAACTTGTATTAGTATGAAAGAAGTAGCACTAGGAAGGCCAAAACCAATCATCATTGAATGTGTTTGAGTTATACAATCTCTTTTATTTGCATAGAGTCCATGTATTGCCCAGTATTTTTACCTACATCATTTTACTTAATCCTTACCAGAGTCTTATGATTAAGATGATTATCTACATTTTTATAAATGAGGAAACTGAGGTTTTGCAAGAGAGAGAGTATGAGTATAATTCACTTGCTTAAGGTCACTGATGACGGCAGTAAATCTGAGACTGGTACTTTATCACTGCAATTGACACTCGGTCACCTGAGGACATCTGGCTTCATTTTTATTTTAATTAATCAGCTAAATTTTAAACATTGAAGAATAGTTGATTTGAAATGTGTTAGTTTCAGGTATACAGAAAAGTGATTCAGATTATATCTTTATCTATCTATCTATATTATTTTTCAGATTTTTTCCCTTATAGATTATTACAAAATATTGAGTATAGTTCCCTGTGCTGAGTGCTAACCAACAGTAGGTCCTTGTTGGCTACCTATTTTATATATAGTAGTGTGTATATGTGAATCCAGTGTCCACTTTGAAAAGTGAAAATATCCTTAGGAGGGCTAACACAACTAACTTTCATAAGCCATTTACACCATAGTATAAATTGGAGAATCACCTTCATTTTCTCAGTGACTCAAAGTTTAGAAACAAAAAAATCTCAGTGTAGGATTTTAGAGGCCATTTCTGCCAATGCAGGCCCTCAAGGAATGGGTGTGTTGCTGATGAGTTGAAGGGTGAGTCTGAAACTCAAGGGAAGGGTCCAAGTTCAATGCTGCTTGTGACTGGGGGCTTTGGGGAGTTAGGGCAGCAGAATGTTGTAGAGACACCCACAAAGAGAGAGGGAGAAGACAAGAAGGAAAGGAAAAAAGAGCATATCAAACATGTTTGCCTGCTTGGCAGTATTTGTCTGCTTCAGCTGATAGCTGCTGGAACATTTTGTGGTGCCTCATGGTTTTAAATATTGAGTGACCCGAGTTGTGGGTTGTGAGCAGAGTTTTACCAGGCAATGGGGCATGTTTATTTTTTCTCAAGATGTCCCTACATTTCTCCCATGTTTCATTTTTCTGCAGTTGCTCCAAAGTTACTCTGGGCTCTGTACCCAAGTTTTCTGTCACTTAAGAAAAGCTAAACTATGCTACACCGCTATGCCGCTTAAAGGCAGAATGAAATCGCAGCCCCACACAGATGCTAAGTACTCAAATGGGCCCGAGTGAAATAATAAGGAACACTCTCTGGCATTTCCTCAGACATTACCAGATTCACTCCAGTCTAGAACATTAAGCAATCCATTTCAGCCGTGCCTTCCTCCTGAGACAAAGCATGTGTCTATAAAAGGCCCTGCTGCTGAGTGGGGGGAGGGCGACCTCACAGTGTGCAGAAACCAATAAAGCACTTTGAGTCTGGCAAAAGCCCCAGCCCATCATGGCTCCACAGATGTTAGTTTTAGTAAAAACAAATTCAGATGCATTTGCCCAGGAAACTGCAATGGAGGGTCATGGTATTTCATGTTTATTTTGATGTACGTTGGTTGCTTAGTCCTTGTACCCCTCTGGGCCTGCCAGGTCTTCTCACAGTTATGCCCCCCTCTTTCTCCATGTTGTCACCCCCTGCCTGGGCTTCCTCTCCTGGCCAGCTTCTGCTCACCCTTCTACTCCTCTCTTGCTCTCTCTCTGCTTCTTCTACCTGAAGAGCTTAGGCTCACAGAAGCTTTCCCAGGAAAAGGCGGTGAATATTTTTCTTACAGAGGCAAAACCAGTCTACACTAGGAGCAGGATGGTGGTGCTAAAAGGATACAGGGAATCTGGGTCTAGTCCCAGATTGGCAGGGAGACTTGGGACAAGCCACTTCCCTTAGGGGCTCAGATTGCCTTGTCTGTAAAACAAAGAAGTTTTCAATTTGTGAAAACTCAGGAATATTGTTTAGAATCAAGAAATGAGGCTGGGGGTTGGAGGCTTAAATCATCTCTGAAAATTAAATAGTGCAACTAAAAAAAATTAATAACTATTTGCTATTGTCCAGAAAATCTTTTTTGTGAACCTTGAAATAAAATAGTGCAATTCAAAAAACTATAAAACTATTTGCTCACTGAAAAAAAATGAAATCAGCACACACACATACACACAGGAAAAGCTCAGAATTAGTTAAAATCTCCTCGATCAGAATGAGATTATTCTTAAGAGATCTATCAGATAAACCATCCTTCTGAAGACCATTACCAGAGAGGGTTTCAGGATCCCATAGTCACAGGTAAAAGCTTGACTTGCCTAAATATTGACCCCACTCTATGCAATAATCAGAAGAAAAGATAGAAGTGTCATATTATCTCATGTCTAATCTACCTGGTGAAGCAGAAAAAAAACTTGAGAGCCGAAATTAGAACATCAGGGTTCTAGTCCTGATTTTATTGGCCATATGAGTCAAACTGGTTGCTCTCCGTTTACTTTCTCCTTCTCCAACACACACACACACACACACACACACACACACACACACCCCTCCCTTCTTTCCTTTGCACTGGCTGTGCCCCTGGAGACTGACCCCTATGGATCATGTCACGCATTGTCCATCATCCCTGGCTTTCCGTTAAGTTTGATTACTGAGAGGCACGAGCAGGAGATAGGAGATGAAAGGAGATAAAGGTATATTTATTCTCTTCCCTCCCTCACCATCAAGGTGTGATTTGAGCAGTTCCTATACCTATAAAGTGAAGTGAAAGTCACTCAGTTATGTCTGACTATTTGCCACCCCATGGACTATACAGTCCATGGAATTCTCCAGGTCAGAATACTGGAGTGGGTAGCCTTTCCCTTCTCCAGAGGATCTTCCCAACCCAGGGATCAAACCCAGGCCTCCCACATTGCAGGCAGATTCTTTACCAGCTGAACCATAAGGGAAGCCCCCTATACCTATGGCCACAGCTCATATCAGGAGGAGCAGGCGTCTTCTGAGTCAGTAGCCCTTATCTGATTCTGGCAATACAACCACCTCCACTTGCCCTAGCTGGTCCAGGGTAAGTGAGTTCCTAGCAATTCCCCACCATGCCCTGTCAGTTCCCATCAACCTGCCTACATCAGTGTAAACAGCCTCTTCATTCAACTGTGTTCGGTTCCCCTGTTGAGTGCACCATCTGGTTCCTGCCAGGACCTGCCTGATAGAGAGTCTCACTGGTAAACAGAACTCTTGAGTGTTTAATGCAGAGCACTTTAATGCAGGGAGCTGGTTACTCAGGTAAAGGAATCACTGAGAAGACAAACAAGCCACTTGGCAACTCTAAGATGAACAACAGCAGGAACACACAAAAGCAGAGGGGAAGGGACCAAGCTATGACACAGGCAGGCACTGAGGGATGGGAGGCAGCCAGCCAAAGCTGGCATCAGGACAAATCTGACCAACAAGGAAAAAGACACTGTCTGTGCAGGAGAAACCACCAGAGGCAGTGTAGGGGACTAGGTCCTTCCTCTGCCATGTCTCCCACCCTTCCTTCCATCAGCTGCACCTGATGCAAGGAGCCTGCTCCACAGTTTGCCCTGAGGTGGTCAAGCTCCCTGCCCTGCAAGGCAGAACAAGAAAGGCAAGGAAAATAGACCAAGAACAGATAGGTCCAGAATGTGCACAATGGCTGTGACATCTTGGATCAGTTACTAAGCCACTTTGAGCTTTTGCGTCCTTATATATAAAGTGTTGAAAGTGTTAGTTGCTCAGTCATGTCCGACTCTTTGAGTCCCCATGGACTGTAGCCTGCCAGGCTCCTCTTTCCATGGAATTCTCCAGGCAAAAATATTGGAGTGAGTAACCATTTCCTTCTCCAGGTGAGCTTCCCGACCCAGGGATTGAACCCAGGTCTCCCACATTGCAGGCAGATTCTTTACCATCTGAGCCACCAAGGAGATGGTTAATGCTTTACTTGCCTCCTGGGGATGCTCTGAACTGAACCTAAAAGTGTCTGTTGGAGTGTTTGGGAAGCTGTAAGGTGTTATATAAACTAAGGGATCTGTCTGAGTGCTCTGGGGTTTATAGGCCTGTCAGTTTTTAATGCTGTCGCTTTTGTTCTCAGGCGACTGTTTTTAGTGTAATACCTCACTCAACCAAAGAAATAACTTTGCCAGATTGATTCTCTTCAGCTACGTAGAAGCCTGTTTTGCAAGGAAAGGCAGTTAAAGCCCAGACTCGGAAGTGCAGTCATTTGTGTGTGATATAGGTCTATATTGGTTACCCAATCAAGGGGTCTGAAGGGGGACCCAGCTCCTGTCTTTAGCAGTCTGGCTGTGTCCTTGAGCACATGCGCCAAGCCCAGTGTGGCACACGGAGAAAGTGTGCCCACTTAGCAGTCCCCACACAAGGCAGTGTTTAGGAAGGGAGAGCAGAGAGCCAGATGGAAAACAGACACATCTCTGCATGGGATTAACTTTCATGTCCCCTGGGCTCTCATGAAGCCGAAACCAAGCTGGGGAGTCAGCTGCCTGCGAAGAATCGCTGCCCCACCAGCACGACGTGTTTGTTCAGCCCCTAATTTCTGAGGATGGTGGAGACTGTCTTCAGTACTTGCCTAATCCTTCCTCCTTCAGCCATTCATTTCTCCTCTGGTCCTCTTCCATGGCCATTTCTTTCTTCCTCATTTATTTTACTATCCAACTTCAAGAGGGACCTGAGGCCAGCCTTTTGAATCACGATACAGCATTACCTCCACAGCGGTCCTGGAATCTAGCTGCATTTGGAACCATCTGGGAATCTTTTGGAAATCCCAGTGACTTGGCCATACCCAGGCCAATATCAGAATCCCTGAGGGTAGGACCTAGATATTGTTACTTTTAAGAGTTCCTCAGGTGATGTGAAAGTGCAGTCAAGGTTGAGAACCACTGTGTTAGAAGAATTTAACCTCAACACGTTGGGAAATTAAAACCATGCTCCTCCTGCCTGGAGGAAAGTCAATAGGAAAGCCATACCCTAGGGCAAGAGTCTTCCCAAATCATAGGTGGGCTGCCTGAGAGGGGGGTTATATGGCAATGAATGGTGAGGTTCTTCCAGGGCAGGAGGCAATCCTAGGCCACTGTGCTTCTGGAGCAATGACACCATCCATTCCAGTGCCAAAGCTGTGTTCACCTTACAGTTGACCAAGTCTTGGAATGGGGCAAGGAGAAGGTATCCAACTCTCTCTGTGTAGGGGCTTTGAGTCATGGGGGTTCACTGGACTTTAGACATTATCTAAAATGAGAAGAGGAGAATATATGGGCCTAAGAGGCTAAGTGACTTTTATAAGGTGCCACAATGGATTTCAGCCAGAGCTCCATTCCATTCTTCCCCCATCCTCACACTTCCCCTGGAATTCTGAGCTTCTTTAGTGAAATTTTGGAAGGCTTTTAAAAATGATGTTTTTTTGTACTAGGAGCCAGACAAATATGGGGAGACAGTTATAATGATTAGGAAATATTTATATCTTTTGCCCATGGGGCCTCACATGCTGATTTGTTTACTTGGCAAGTAAACTAGTGATGTCACTACACACGGATGAGGAAAAGTTTAAACATTCATCTATGCAAACAAAGGAAAGAAAACTTGTATTTGTGAGAAACAAGTAGGAGTACATTCATTTTAATAAGGCTCCCTATTAAACTGTAGCATGTTCCTTTGGATTCTTTTTTACCACTTGGGGAAGAAAAAGAACTTTCACTCACTTGGTTGAAAATGATTATGGAAATGTTTTCATCAAGATTATATATTTAAGAGTAAAGTAAGTCTAAAAGAGAAAAAACAAATATTGTATATTCATATATATATGTGGAATCTAGAAAAATGGAATAGATGATTTTATTTGCAAAACAGAAGTAGAGACACAGACATAAAGAACAAACGGATGGGTAAGGAGGTTGAAAAGGAGAGGTGGGATGAATTGGAAGATTGGGATTGATACATATAAACTATTGATACTATGTATAAAATAGACAACTAAGACAACATACAGTATAGCACAGGGAACTCTACTCAATCCTCTGTGATGACATAAATTGGAAGAAAATCAAACAAAGAAGCAATATATGTATATATGTAGCTGATTCACTTTGCTGTACAGTAGAAACTAACATGGGCTTCCCTGGTGGCTCAGACAGTAAAGAATCCACCTGCAATGCAGAAGACCTGGGTTCAGTCCCTGGGTTGGGAAGATTCCCTGGAGGAAGGAATGGCAACCCACTCCAGTATTCTTGCCTGGAGAATTCCATGGATGGAGGAGCCTACAAATGACAGTCTATGGAGCTGCAGAGTTGGACACAACTAAGAGACTAAGCACAGCACACAGAAACTAACACAGCATTGCAAAACAACTATACTTCAATAAAAATTGAATTAAAACAAATAAAATGAGAAAAAGATTATATATATATTTATATTTATAGTGTTTTAGTCTGTTTCTGACAAGTAACAAGAGATGATATCATAAAGATGTCTTAAAACTTCCACATTTTAAGAAGGTTTCAGGAAATTCCCTGGCAGTCCAGTGGTTAGGACTCCGTGCTTTCACTGCCCAGGGCCTGGGTTCAATCTCTTGTCAGGGAACTAATATCCTGCAAGCCAGCCAGCATTGCCAAAAAAAGTTTCAGTTTGAGGAAAAGACTCATTTTATTTGTGAGAGAGAAACAAGCAGATAAAGACATACAGATATTGGCAATTTGGACACTGATCTAGAATTTTCAAACTTGATTTCTCACCAGCACTGTGCCCTTTAGCCCCAGTGACTAGTGGCTCCTGTGGACCTGGGGCTAGGATTTGGGTGCAGCAAGGGGGAGCTAGGACACAAATGTTAGGAGATGTCACTCTCAAAGCTGTGCCTGCATTTGTGCAATCCTGAGATGATGATGATGAGTTTTGCTTTCAAAGAGTGAAACTGATACCTTAAGAGGGTAACTTTAATAACCAGGAAATAATGCCAGTGTTACATAGATAACTTCTTGAAGGAAAGTGTTGGTGCCCCCAAAAGGTGCAGGAGTAAAAAGGGACAGGAGAATGAAAAGAGGACCTAGGAATTCAAGTAAGAAAAAGATGTCATCTATATGCCACAAAAAAGAAAACTAGAGGCGAATATCACTGATGAATATAGATGCAAAAATCCTTAACAAAATTTTAGCAAACAGAATCCAACAACATATTAAAAAGATCATACATCATGACCAAGTGAGCTTTATCCCAGGGATGCAATGATTCTTTAATATCTGCAAATGAATCAATGTGATACACCACATTAACAAATTGATAGATAAAAACCATATGATTATCTCAATAGATGCAGAGAAAACCTTTGACAAAATTCAGCATCCATTTATGATAATAACTCTCCAGAAAGCAGGAATAGAAGGAACATACCTCAACATAATAAAAGCTATATATGACAAACCCACAGCAAACATTATCCTCAATGGTGAAAAATTGAAAGCATTTACTGTAAAATCAGGAACAAGGCAAGGGTGCCCATTCTCACCACTACCATTCAACATAGTTTTGGAAGTTTTAGCCACAGCAGTTAGAGAAGTAAAAGAAATAAAAGGAATCCAGATTGGAAAAGAAGAAGTAAAACTCTCAGACGACATGATCAGCCCTGGGATTTCTTTGGAAGAAGTGATGCTAAAGCTGAAACTCCAGTACTTTGGCCACCTCATGCGAAGAGTTGACTCATTGGAAAAGACTTTGATGCTGGGAGGGATTGGGGGCAGGAGGAGAAGGGGACGACAGAGGATGAGATGGCTGGATGGCATCACTGACTCAATGGATGTGAGTCTGAGTGAACTCTGGGAGTTGGTGATGGACAGGGAGGCCTGGCATGCTGCAGTTCATGGGGTCACAAAGAGTTGGACATGACTGAGCGACTGAACTGAACTGAACTGAACTGGATCATTGAATATAGTAAAGTTGCAGGATACAAAATTAACACACAGAAATCCCTTGCATTCCTATACACTAACAATGAGAAACAGAAAGAGAAATTAAGGAAACAATTCCATTCACCATTGCAATGAAGAGAATAGAATACTTAGAAATAAATCTACCTAAAGAAACAATCATGGCATCTGGTCCCACCACTCCACGGGAAATAGATGGAGAAACAGTGGAATCAGTGTCAGACTTTATTTTTTGGGGCTCCAAAATCACTGCAGATGGTGATTGCAGCCTTGAAATTAAAAAACGCTTACTCCTTGGAAGGAAAGTTATGACCAACCTAGATAACATATTCAAAAGCAGAGACATTACTTTGCCGACTAAGGTCCATCCAGTCAAGGCTATGGTTTTTCCAGTAGTCATGTATGGATGTGAGAGTTGGACTGTGAAGAAAGCTGAGCACTGAAGAATTGATGCTTTTGAACTGTGGTGTTGGAGAAGACTCTTGAGAGTCCCTTGGACTGCAAGGAGATCCAACCAGTCCATTCTGAAGGAGATCAGCCCTGGGATTTCTTTGGAAGGAATGATGCTAAAGCTGAAACTCCAGTACTTTGGCCACCTCATGCAAAGAGTTGACTCATTGGAAAAGACTCTGATGCTGGGAGGGATTGGGGGCAGGAGGAGAAGGGGACGACCGAGGATGAGATGGCTGGATAGCATCACTGACTCGATGGACACGAGTCTGAGTGAACTCCAGGAGTTGGTGATGGACAGGGAGGCCTGGCGTGCTGGGATTCATGGGGTCGCAAAGAGTCGGACACGACTGAGTGAGTGAACTGAACTGAACTGAACTGAAAGAAACTAAAAACCTAGATATAGAAAACTATAAAACACTGATGAAAAAAATCAAAGATGACACAAATAGATGGAGAAATATACCATGTTCATGGATTGGAAGAATCAATATTATACTACCCAAAGCAATCTGTAGATTCTGTGCAATTCCTCTCAAGCTACCAAAGATATTTTTCAGAGAATTAGAACAAATAATTTCAAAACTTGTATGGAAATACAAAAAACCTCGAATAGCCAAAGTAATCTTGAGAAGGAAGAATGGAACAGGAAGAATCAACCTGCCTGACTTTAGGCTATACTACAAAGCTACAGTCATCAAGACAGTATGGTACTAGCACAAAGACAGAAATATAGATCAATGGAACAAAATAGAAAGTCCAGAGATAAATTCACGCACCTATGGACACCTTATCTTTGACAAAGAAGGCAAGAATATACAATGGAGAAAAGACAATCTCTTTAACAAATGGTGCTGGGAAAACTGGTCAACCACTTGTAAAAGAATAAAACGAACACTTTCTAACACCATACACAAAAATAAACTCAAAATGGATTAAAGATCTAAATGTAAGACCAGAAATTATAAAATTCCTAGAGGAAAACATAGGCAAATAACTCTCTGACATAAATCACAGCAGGATCCTCTATGACCCATCTCCCAGAGTAATGGAAATAAAAGCAAAAATAAACAAGTGGGACCTAATTAAACTTAAAAGCTTTTGCACAATGAAGGAAACTATAAGCAAGGTGAAAAGACAGCCTTCAGAATAGGAGAAAATTGTAGCAAATGAAGCACCTGACAAAGAATTAATCTCAAAAATATACAAACAGCTCATGCAGGTCAATTCCAGAAAAATAAATGACCCAATCAAAAACTGGGCCAAAGAACTAAGCAGACATTTCTCCAAAGAAGACATATAGATGGCTAACAAATACATGAAAAGATGCTCAACATCACTCATTACCAGAGAAATGAAAATCAAAACCACGACGAGGTGCCATCTCATGCTAGTCAGAATGGCTGCTATCAAAAAATCTACAAAACAATAAATGCTGGAAAGGGTGTGGAGAAAAGGGAACCCTCTTACACTGTTGGTGGAAATGCACACTAGTACAGCCACTATGGAGAACAGTGTGGAGATTCCTTTAAAAAGTGGAAATAGAACTGCCATATGACCTAGCAATCCCACTGGCTGGGCATACACACCGAGGAAACCAGAATTGAAAGAGACACGTGTACCCCAATGTTCATTGCAGCACTTTTTATAATAGCCAGGACACAGAAGCAACCTAGATGTCCATTGGCAGATGAATGGATAAGAAAGCTGTGGTATATATACATAGTGGAATATTACGCAGCCATTAAAAGGAATGCATTTGAATCAGTTCTAATGAGTTGGATGAAACTGGAGCCCATTATACAGAGTGAAGTAAGTCAGAAATAAAAACACCAATACAATATACTAACACATATAAATGGAATTTGGAAAGATGGTAACAATGACCCTATATGCGAGACAGCAAAAGAAATACAGATGTAAAGAACAGTCTTTTGGACTCTGTGGGAGAAGGCAAGGGTGGGATGATTTGTGAGAATAAATCTGAAACATGTATATTATCATATGTGAAACATATCCAGTCCAGGTTTGATGCATGAGACAGGGTGCTCAGGGCTGGTGCACTGGGATGACCCTGAGGGATGGGATGGAGAGGGAGGGGGGAGGGGGGTTCAGGATGGGGAACACATGTACACCCATGGCTGATTCATGTGAATGTATGGCAAAAACCACTACAATATTGTAAAGTAATTAGCAAAAACCACTACAATATTGTAAAGTAATTAATAATTACTAATTAATTATGAATTAATTAAAATAAATTAATTAGTTAAAAAAAGAAAAAGGTGTCATCTATAGAGAATAGTGGAGAAGGATGTGGCAATCCACTCCAGTATTCTTGCCAGGAAAACCCCATGGACAGAGGAGCTTGGCAGGTTACAGTCCATTGTGTTGCAAAGAGTAGGACAGAATTGAAGTGACTTAGCATGCATGCATAGAGAACAGACTGGTGGTTGCCCAAGGGGAAGGGGCTGGGGGATGGATGGCGTGGGAGGTGGGGGTTAGCAGATGTAACCTATTACCTATAGAATGGACAAAAAACAAGGTTCTACTGTATAGCACAAGGGACTATACTTAATAGCTTATGATAAACCATAATGGAAAAGAATATTTAAAAAATAATGCATATATCACTTTACTGTACAACAGAAATTAACACAACATTGTAAATCAACTATACCGTAATTAAAAATATTAAAACTGGAAAAAAGGAGGAGAAAAGGGTGTTATCTATTAACAACTACGCTCTCACACAGTATTGCCATGAGCCTCTAGAGAGTAGGGTTTCTCTAGCTGGAGGGTATGTCAGAACAGTCTAGATCCCCTTCCCAGAGTTTCTGAGGCAGGAAGTCTGAAGGGACTCTGAGAATTTGCATCTCTAACAAGCTGATGCATCTCTAACAAGGTGATGCTGCTGATTCAGAGCACATGCTTTGAGAACTGCTGCTCTTTAGCCATGTCTCTCAAACTGAGAGTCCTGACTGTCTGAGAATCTAAGAGTGTCTTGAAAAGGGACCCTGGAGTTGTTTTAGTCAATATGGTAAGGTGACAGACTCAGAGACAACTGCCTCTGAAAGAAGAGTTTATTACTCACGGTTTCCAAGTGGAAAGAACATGGTACATCATGTCTGGCCAAACAGGAAATACTAGGGTCTATCAGGACACAGAAGGAGTGAAGGGAGACCATGTGCAAAGCCTTTTTATGGTTTTCACAAGAAAGGACAGATGAGCTTTGGGATTGGCTAGTTTAAATAATTTTAGTGGGCTCTGGGTTATAGGGGTGGTCCTCACTTATCTAATACGTGTCCTTGGGGAGATTTAGGGCAGGGAGAATATTGACATGGTGTGTGAGAGTCTGAGAAAGCAGTTGGTAGGGGGTAGGCATTTGCATATGAAGGGTGTACTTGAAGATAAATTGTTTATTATCTTCAGGAATTAGTCAGCCCCAGCAGTGGCAGTCTGTCAAGGATTAGCAAGGCCCCAAGATGTCAAAGGACTTCCCAGGTGGCACAGTGGTAGAGAATCTGCATGCCAATGCAGGAGACACAGGAGATGCAGTTTTGATCCCAAGGTCAGGAAGATCACTTGTAGAAGGAAATGGCAACCCACATCAGTATTCTTGCTTGGAAAATTTCATGGAGAAAGGAGTCTGGTGTGCTACAGTTCGTGAAGTCACAAAAAGTTACATATGACTGAGCACACAAGCTGTCCAAGCATCATAAAATACAGACAATAAAAATATAATTTATACAAAGAAGAATTTTTTATTTTGTCTTTATTGTAATAATGCTCTTCTTTGAGGGGGTAGTGGGAACTTGTTGTGAAACCAAATCAGGTGATAATTCCCTTTCTAAAGATAGTTTCATAAAATGAGACTTGAGCTTATGAAATCATTGTCTCTGAAACAGGGGACAAAGGACCCTTGGAAATCCAAAAATATCTTCTTAAGGGTTAAAGATAACTTTTTCTTAACCATTTGAAGGGTTCCTTACTTAACTGTGAGCAACATGTTGAAATGGCTTCTCACTTTCCTCTACCCCAATACCCTCTTCAGCTGATGAAGAGCAATTGTTACTTTTAAAAACTGCTTTCTATTTCATTTTTTCTGGAAAAATAGAAAAATACATATCTTTTTATAAAACCATGCCATACTTTAAAATGGATTAAAATAGAAACTGGCATGGAATGAAGAAAACCAAGCTCTAAGTATAAAATTAAATATTTCAAACCAATTTGGTGTGCTTTCTTAAGAAAAGTTATAATAGGCTGAACATATCATCAAGGCACTTGAAATTACACTTATTGATACTATCCAAATCATAAGAACTTAACCCACCAAAAGTAGCAAGCAGCATGTGTCATTTCAAACATTTAAATAGTTTTGTAAAAGCTAATCTCTTAAAGACAACAGATAGGGAATCAACAACATAAAACAGTCATCAACTTATTCTCCCTACCAAGACATTCTTTTCTCTTTTTATTTACTCACAAAACTTTTTATATACACGCAAGTGTGTGTGTGCATGTGCGTGTGCATGCATGAGTGCGTGCACACAGTCATACTTGCACAAATGATTTGACTAAGGTCCTCTGAAATATTACTTTCAGGAATGCTTCCGTAGGTGACTCAACTGATTCAAGAGTCAAGTAATTTCTTCTATGTGACCAGGGAAGAGGTATCTTTCATTGTGTCTCTGTACCAAGACAAATAGGAGAGAAATTCACTTTTCTCAGGGCAGAATCCAGTGTACTATGTGGTTAAAAGCAGTGTCATTTCTGTCAGTCTGCTACACACTGTTACTGCTCAATGAGCAGGCAGCTATTTATAAAGTGCCATTCTGCCCTAGCTGCACAGCACTGGAAGAGTTTTCTGGGGAAAAAAAAAAAAAAAGAATTACAGTTCCTTCCCAACTTTTTTCGGGTCATTGAAGCTGAGGTTTCAGTGATACTTGAAATCTTTTCTGGGATGAAAAGTATAGAGAATTCCCCCAACAGAACTATCATAAAGTCTGGAAATGACTTCTGGCTGGGCTAGAGTTTTCACGAGGGATATAAAAAGCCTTTAGGGTGTGCTTAGTCGGCTGTAAGGGAAGCCATGCGCACCCCAGCAAAACAGAGCAGTACACAATGAAACATTTCATGGCCCACAAACTGTCCAGTACTAATTTGGATAACTGGGGCACTGAGTTTATTTTTCCTTATTTTACTTATTTTTCTTTTGCTAAAACTCAACGACCTGCTGAGGCACTTCTACCCCACCTTTAGCATTCTTTCTCAAGGTTTTCTCACATATCTTTCTCCTGAAACCCTTTTTTTCTCTGACCCTTTGCCCACATGACTGCCATTTCTTTCTTCTTCTCTTCTATTATCAATCAGTAATTAGACAAATATTTAACTCTGTTGACTAAGTATTTCTTAATACTTGCTAGTTTACATGAGTAAGAAATAAAGAAACAGGACATACAGTTCCTGGCCTAAAGGAATCTATAAATTAAAATCTTCTACTACTAGGAATAGACTCTCCTTTTTCAATACCTATGAAGCCTGCCTTTCTGAAGACTGGAGTTATTAGCAAAAGCATCAGCCAGTAGCTTACCTGGGGCAACCCTGCAAGGTAGAAAAGCTGCAAGGTTTGCCTCTGGTGACAGAAAGTTGAGAAGGATATAGAGGGTCACAAAGGCCAGAGGGCTGCATTCCCAGGAGGTGGTTGTGCCATCAGGAGCAGAAACACAGAAAGTCATTTGGAAATGAAGGAAATATTTTCCCTTGCTCAAATGGAGGTGGAATAGAAAACCAGAGAGAATTTTCAGATTAGAGTCAGCTACCGTCTAAGTAGGATCAGGGTAAAGTAGAGGAAAGGAACTTAAATTTATTGAAATCATACAATGAATCAGGCATTTATTAGGTGCTTTACAAACATAAAGGACTTCCCTGGTGGCTCAGATTGTAAAGAATCTGCCTGCAATACGGGAGACCTGGGTTCAGTCCCTGAGTGGGGAAGATCCCTTGGAGAAGGGAATGGCTACCCGCTCTAGTATTCTTGCTTGGAGAATCCCATGGACAAAGGAGCCTGGTGGGACTACAATCCATGAGGTCACAGAGTTGGACAAGACTGAGTGAGTAACACTTTCACTTTACATGCATGATCTCATTTACTCCTTTTAACAATCCTGTGGGCTAGCTATTACTAGTGCTATTCTGATTTGAAGAAATCGCCCAAGGTCATATCGTTAGAAAATGGTGGATTCAGGATTTGCATCAAGGTATTTCTGAGCAGAGTCTGAGTGCTTTCCATCATGTCTTGCTGATGACCTAGTTTGAGACTGATAGGGATGTGCTGCAGGTATTTATGTCTGTCTTTCAAGCCAGACACTGTACACTTACATCAACTTGCATATCATCTTTCAGGGAAGTTTTGTGTGCACATGAATGTTTTATAGATATTATTGTTATGATTCTAGAGGAAAATACCCATAGAACTTCAAATCACACATGACTCATTTCTTGACATACACTGTCACAAAGATTCCTTTTATGAAAATATTGAATGCAAGCTCTACAAATAAAGATTTTCCTACACATGCACTGTAGAATAATGCTTAAGCCAAAAAAGGAAAAATGGTGACCTTATTAACCCAGTTCCTTCCACATAAAATTCCCACAAACCGTCAGCATCCCACAGGATTCCACCCACATATCATATCCTAGTGCAATACTTTGAACAAAGACATTAATCTCAGTAAACTTCCATGTGGTTGTAGAAACCACCTTCAAGATAGAGAAGTTAGTTTCTTTATGGGCTCTGTAATTAGATGTAAAGCTGTACAAGTCTTCTTGTGCATATGAGGAGAATCTTAAATTTTGTATTTCAGGATCATGCATGGATAACATGGGCATGATTTCACTGAGTAGGCAAAGCTATCTTTGGAATCAGATGTAGTGATTTACAAAAAATGGCATACACATGCTACCACCCAGTCAAGCTGGGCAGATAACCCAGAAGGAGACCAACACTTCCTTCCAAGCTCAGAAGAAATCTTAGTCCTTCTTCAGGCTGAGCACTTGTTGATTGGAGTGGTCTTTAAGTGAATGAATGAAACTGAAATCCATTTGCCATCTGTGATCTAAAAATAACTTTTCTGGAAAAAAAAATCACGTGGACATGATTCAAATGTACGCTCCTACTGTCTTTTAGAATGGGCTTCCCAGGTGGCTCAGAGGTAAAGAATCCTCCTGGCAACACAGCAGATACTTGTTATGTGGGTTGGATCTTTGGATCAGGAAGATCCCCTGGGGGGAGGAAATGGCAATCCACTCCAGTATTCTTGCCTGGAGAATCCCATAGACAGAGGAGCCTGGCAGGCTATAGTCCATGGGGTCGCAAAGAGTTGGACATGACTGAGCACATACAGCACACACACTGTTTTTCAGAACCATGCCAAGCCTGTCTGGTTGATGAAATCTTCCTTTACAACCTCAGCTACTCTAGACCTCCTACAGTGTATACTGTTTGAAACTTAGATTGGCATTTTACCAGAAATTATTTTCTTATGGATATATGATTGATTGTAAACCCTTCACCACATCACCTCATAGCTCTCTGTTATGCTCTCATGTAGTGATGTGCTTTGCTTTTGGAAGATGCTCAGAACCATGCATGATGATGTTAAGATAATGCTTGGTAGTGAGCATTTGGAAGTAGAAGTCATGGAACGACTAAGATGATGTCAATGGCCCAGCATCAGTTCAGTTCACCATTTACTGGAGAACAACTCAGTGTCTACTCTTACTGCTCATGGGTGAGATCACTGCTTTGCACAGGAAAGGCAAAGTGTTTTTACAGAATGTATAGCTTTATTCTAAGCAAACAACAGTTTTATCCAGAGGAAGAAAGAGGGAGATGGGCACAGAATCTTTCGATTGGTTGCTTTGTGTTGGAGAATAATGTCAACCATGTGTGACAGGACCTCTCCCAGACAGCTAGGCTCATAGGGATCATCCACTGATCTCTCGGGTGGAAAGAGATTTGTGAAGCTCCTCCTTCTTGATGGCTTGCTCCAAGCTGTCCTTTGTTCTATCAAGTGTAACCAGAAGCCTGAACTAGAGGTCGTAACAGTTGAACCCTCTGTCCAGGGGGTGGTATCTCATTCTGTTGATCTTCCATGAGTCCTCCTAATTATCCTGTATTGTTTGGGCTCTCTGCCTTGACATATGGACCCTACATAGTAGTATAGAGAGTTTTCCTTTGGTTACTTCCTTAGTTCTTAGCCTGTAATTAGCAGTTTTAGTTCTGTCAGTATCTTGGGCAATAAAATGAGGCATAATTATCATACATACATCATATATATCACATATCATATATGTGTATCTGTGTGTATTTATTCAAAGAACATTCTACTGTAGTCTTTATACACAGCAATCTTTACTCAAACAATATCCCCACAGCAATTCTATACCAGCTGTATGGTCATTTCAAAGTTCTATGAGGGAGAAGGGCCTCTAATAAGTATGAATAATTGTGGTTCTCTGAAACCTTGTGCACCTCATGTAACATCTTTATTGCATTATTGAAATAAACATCTAAGCACAGGCAAAGTACAGAGAACAATATAACCAACAAACAAGTATGTAGAACACATAATTGAATTTTGCCATTTGATTCAGATTTTTTTTAAATAAAAGAACAAAATTATAGACAGAGTTGAAAGCGTCTGTGTATTCTTTCTCTAGTGCCATTTACTTTTTTCAGTCAGTTCAGTTCAGTTCAATTGCTCAGTCATGTCCGACTCTTTGCAATCCCATGAACTGCAGCACGCCAGGCTTCCATGTCCATGACTAACTCCCAGAGCTTACCCAAACTCATGTCCATTGAGTCAGTGATGCCATCCAACCATCTCATCCTCTGTCGTCCCTTTCTCCTCTCACCCTCAATCTTTCCCAGCATCAGGGTCTTTTCAAATGAGTCAGCTCTTCATATCAGGTCGCCAAAGTATTGGAGTTTCAGCTTCAACATCAGTCCTTCCAATGAACACCCAGGACTGATCTCCTTTAGGATGGACTGGTTGGATCTCCTTGCAGTCCAAGGGACTCTCAACAGTCTTCTCCAACAGCACAGTTCAAAAGCATCAGTTCTTTGGCACTCAGCTTTCTTTACAGTCCAACTCTCACATCCATACATGACTACTAGAAAAGCCATAGCTTTGACGAGACAGACCTTTGTTGACAAAGTAATGTCTCTGCTTTTTAATATGCTGTCTAGGTTGGTCATAACTTTCCTTCCAAGGAGTAAGCGTCCTTTAATTTCATGGCTGCAGTCACCATCTGCAGTGATTTTGGAGCCCAGAAAAAGAAAGTCAGCCACTGTTTCCCCATCTATTTCCCATGAAGTGATGGGACCAGATGCCATGATGTTAGTTTTCTGAATGTTGAGCTTTAAGCCAACTTTTTCACTCTCCTCTTTCACTTTCTTCAAGAGGCTCTTTAGTTCTTCTTCACTTTCTGCCATAAGGGTGGTGTCATCTGCATATCTGAGGTTACTGATATTTCTCCCGGCAACCTTGATTCCAGCTTGTGCTTCATCTAGCCCAGGGTTTCTCGTGATGTACTCGGCATAGAAGTTAAATAAGCAGGATGACAATATACAGCCTTGATGTACTCCTTTCCCTATTTGGAATCAGTCTGTTATTTCATGTCCAGTTCTAAATGTTGCTTCCTGATCTGAATACAAATTTCTCAAGAGGCAGGTCAGGTTACTTTTTTAATGACATTCAATTAAATGCCATCTTAGTTGGATTCAGTTTTGTATCCTACTATCTTTCCAGTCTGTGTTCTTATAACTCCATCACATATATATTCATGGTATATTTCATGTATATTCATATGTGAAAAGTGAAAGTTTTAGTTGCTCAGTTCTTTCCAACTCTTTGCTACCCCATGGACTGTAGCCTGCCAGGCTCCTCTGTCCATTGGATTTCCCAGGCAAGAATACTGGAGTGAGTAGCCAGTCCTTCTCCAGGGGATCTTCCCGACCCAGTGATTGAACCCAGGTTTCCTGCATTGCAGGCAGATTCTTTACCGTCTGAGCCACCAGGGAAGCCCATATTCATATGTATGTTTAGATAAATGATATCATACTATTCACATAATTGTGCAATTTACTCTTTTATTTCAACATATCTCAGTATATTTTTGGTGAAGAATCAGTTCTTTTATGGGGCTTCCAAGGTGGTGCTAGTGGTAAAGAACCTGCCTACCAATGCAGGAGACATGAGAGACATGGATTCGATCCCTGTGTTGGGAATATCCCCTGGATGAGGGCATGGCAACTCATTCCAGTATTCTTACCTGGAGAATCCCATGGACAGAGGAGCCTGGCAGGCTACGGTCCATAGGGTTGCAGAATTGGACACGACTGAAGCGACTTAGCATGCATGCTTGCATAGTTCATTTATAACGGCTATGTAATACTTCATTATATGAATATATCCAAATTTGATCAACATTGACTTGTTACTAGCTTTTCCTATTATAATAATCCTACTACACACAACACATGTCTACTGGAACATAAGTGAAAGATGCTCTGGGATATATACTTAAAGTGGAATGCTAGGTATGTATATTTTCAACTTTGATATTAGTGCCAAATGCACTTGCTCAAATTTGTGCTCTCATTAACAGTGTTTGAGTGTTCTCAGCTCACTGGAGATCCATCAACACTTGATATTTTCTGACTATTTATTTTTATTGCTCTGATGGTGTGAAATAGAAGCTAATATTTGTTTTAAGCTGCATGTTCCTCATTACTTAAAAGATTGAATCTCTTTTTATGTGTTTATTAAACATACAATAAACTTTGTGTTCTCTTCCATGGACTGCCTTTTTAATATCACTTCCTCCCATTTGTCTATTTCTAATTGATGTATTGATCTTCATGTATTCTGGATACCCATCATTTGATAGTTATACACATTGCAAATATAATCTCTCAAGCAGTTGTTTAAGTTTTAGTGTCATTTATAGCACGATTTTTATACAGAAGCTTTACATTTTAATATAGTCTGGTTCATCAGTATTTCCCTTTGTGATTTGTGCTTTTTGTAATCTATGCTAAGGACATGAAACTATTTTTTTACATTTTTCTTCCATAGTTTTAAAGTTTTGATTTCTGCATTCGGGCACATGGCAAATAAATGGGGAAACAGTGCAGACTTTATTTTGAGGGGCTCTAAAATCACTGCAGATGGTGACTGCAGCCATGAAATTAAAAGATGCTTACTCCTTGTAAGGAAAGTTATGACCAACCTAGACAGCATATTAAAAAGCTGAGACATTACTTTGTCAACAAAGGTCCATCTCATCAAGGTTATGGCTTTTCTAGTAGTCGTGTGTGGATGTGAGATTTGGACTATAAAGAAGGCTGAGGGCCAAAGAATTGATGCTTTTGAACTGCGATGTTAGAGAAGACTCTTGAGAGTCCCTTGGACAGCAAGGAGATCCAACCAGTCCATCCTAAAGGAGATCAGTCCTGGGTGTTCATTGGAAGGACTGATGTTGAAGCTGAAACTCCAATACTTTGGCAACCTGATGTGGAGACCTGACTCATTTGAAAAGACCCTGATGCTGGGAAAGATTGAGGGTGGGAGGAGAAGGGGATGACAGAGGATGAGATGATTGGATGGCATCACTGACTCAATGGACATGTTTGGGTAAACTCTGGGAGTGAGTGATGGACAAGGAGACCTGGTGTGCTTCAGTCCATGGTGTTGCAAAGAGTTGGACACAACTGAGTGACTGAACTGAACTGACCTAAACTGAATGGACATAAAAGGAGAAATTGACAGTAACACAATAATAGTAGGGGACCTTAACACCCTAGTAACACCAATGGAGAGATCATCAAAATAGAAAATTAATTTTGAAACATGTCTTAAATGATACATTATATGAGATGGATCTTATTGATATATCCATATACATTATATGGATCTTATTGATATCTTTAGGACATTCCATCCAAATGCAGAAGAATACAACTTCTCAAGTGCACATGGAACATTCTCCAGGATAGACCACATCTTGGGTCACAAATCAAATCTCAGTAAATTTAAGAAAATTGAAATTGTATCAAGCATCTTCTCTGACCACAACACTATGAAACTAAGATATCAATTACAAGGAAAAAACTGTAAGAAACACAAACACATGGAGATTAAACAATACATTTCTAAATAACCAACAGGTTACTGAAGACATCAAAAGGGAAATCAAAAAATTTCTAGAAACAAATGACAATGAAAACACGACGATTCAAAACCTATGGGATGCATCAAAAGCAGTTCTAAGAGGGAAGTTTATAGCAATACAATCCTACCTTAAGAAATAAGAAAATCATCAAATAGGGAACCTAAGTTTACACCTAAAACAACTGGAAAAAGATGAAAAAAACCCTCCAAAATTAGTAAAAGGAAATAAATCATAAAGTTCCAAGCAGAAATTAATGCAAAAGAAATGAAAGAAACAATAGTAAAGATTAATAAAACTAAAAGCTGGTTCTTTGAGAAGATAAACAAAATTGACAAACCTTTGGCCAGACTCATCAAGAAAAAAAGAGAAGAATCAAATCAACAAAATTAAAAATGAGAAAGGAGAGGTTACAAAAGACAATGCAGAAATACAAAGGAGTATAAGAGACTATTGTGAACAACTATATGGCAATAAAGTGGGTAACCTGGAAGAAACGGGCAGATTCTTAGAAAAGGTCAATCTTCCAAGACTGAACCCGTAAGAAATATAAATTATGAAAAATCCAATTATAAACACTGAAATTGAAGCTGTGATAAAAAATCTCCCCCAAAACAAAACCCTAGGACTGTATGGCTTCACAGGAGAATTCTATTCAACATTTAGAGAGGAGCTAATGCCTATCCTTCTAAAGCTCTTCCAAAAAATTGCAGAGGAAGGAACACTTCTAAACTCATTTTGCGAGGCCACCATCTCCCTGATACCAAAACCAGACAAAGACAACACAAAAAAAGAAAACTACAGGCCAATATCACTGATGAACATGGATGCAAAAATCCTCAACAAAATTTCAGCAAACAGAATTCAGCAACACATCAAAAAGCTCATACACCGTGATCAAGTTGGGTTTATTCCAGGAATGCAAGGATTCTTCAGTATATGCAAATCGATCAATGTGATACACCATATGAACAAATTGAAAGATAAAACATGATAATCTCAATAAATGCAGAAAAAGCCTTTGACAAAATTCAGCACCCAAAAAATGAACATAGAAGAAACCTACCTCAACATAGTAAAGGCCATATATGATAAGCCTACAGCAAACGTTATTCTCAATGGTAAAAAACTGAAAGTATCCCCCACTAAGATCAGGAAAAAGACAAGGGTGTCCACTTTCCCCACTATTATTTAACACAGCTTTGGAAGTCCTAGCTACAGCAATCAGAGAAGAAATAAAAGGAATAACAAAAGAAATAAAAGGAATCCAGATTGGAAAAGAAGAAGTAAAGCTCTCACTGTTTGCAGATGACATGATACTGTACATAGAAAACCCTAATGATAATATCAGAAAATTACTAGAGCTAATCAGTGAATTTAGCAAAGTTGCAAGATACAAAATCAATACACAAAAATCGCTTGCATGTCTATATACTAACAATGAAAAATCAGAAAGTGAAATTAAGAAGTCAATCTAATTCACCATTGCAACAAAAAGAATTAAATATCTAGGAATAAACTTACCTAAGGAGACAATAGAACTCTACACAGAAAATTATAAGACACTAATGAAATAAATCAAAGATGACATAAACAGATGGAGAGATATTCCATGTTCCTGGGTAGAAAGAATCAATATTGTGAAAATGACTATACTACCAAAAGCAATCTACAGATTCAGTGCAATCCCTATCAAATTACCAACGACATTTTTCTCAGAACTAGAACAAAAAATTTCACAATTCATATGGAAACACAAAAGACCTTGAATAGCCAAAGCAATCTTGAGAAAGAAGAATGGAGCTGGAGGACTCAACTTTCCTGGCTTCAGACTATACTACAAAGCTACATTCATCAAGACAGTATGGTACTGGCACAAAAATAGAAATATAGACCAATGGAACAAGACAGAAAGCCCAGAAATAAACCCGTGCACCTATGGGTACCTTATTTTTGACAAAGGAAGCAAGAGTATACAATGGGGCAAAGACAGCCTCTTCAATAAATGGTGCTGGGGAAACTCATCAGCTACATGTAAAACAATGAAATTAGAACACTTCCTAACACCATACACAAAGATAAACTCAAAATGGATTAAAGACCTAAATGTAAGACCAGAAACTATAAAACTCTTAGAGGACAACATAGGCAGAATACTCAATGACATAAAGCAAGGTCCTCTATGACCCACCTCCGAGAGTAACAGAAATAAAAACAAAACTAAACAAGTGGGACCTGATTAAACTTAAAAGCTTTTGCACAGCAAAGGAAACGATAAACAAGGTGAAAAGACAACCCCCAGAATGGGAGAAAATAATAGCAAATGAAACAACTGACAAAGGATTAATTTCCAAAATATGCAAGCAGCTCATACAATTCAATACCAGAAAAACAAACAACCCAATCAGAAAGTGGGAAAAAGACCTAAACAGACATTTCTCCAAAGAAGACATACAGAAGGCTAACAAACACATGAAAAGATGCTCAACATCACTCATTACCAGAGAAATGCAAATCAAAACCACAATGAGGTACCATCCCACGCCAGTCAGAATGGCCATCATCAAAAAGTCTACAAAACAATAAATGCTGGAGAGGGTGTGGAGGAAAGGGAATGCTTTTGTACTGTTGGTGGGAATCTAAATTGAAGACAGTATGGAGATTCCTTGAAATACTAGGAATAAAACCACCATATGTCCCAGCAATCCCACTCCTAGACGTATACCCCGAGGAAACCAAAATTGAAAAAACACACGTATCCCATTGTTCATTTCAGCTTTATTTATGAAAGCTAGAACATGGAAGCAACCTAGATGTCCATCAAGAGATGAATGGATAAGGAATTTTGTGGTACATATACACAATGGAATATTACTCAGCTATAAAAAGGAACACATTTGAGTCAGTTCTGATGAGGAGGATGAACCTAGAACCTATTACAGAGAGAAGTGAGTCAGAAAGAGAATGTTAAATATCATATTCTAACACATATGTACAGAATCTAGAAAAACAGTTCTGAAGAATTTATTTACAGGGCAGAAATGGAGAAACAGACATAGAGAATAGACTTATGGACATGGGGAGAGGGGAGGAGAGGGTGAGATGTATGGAAAAAGCAACATGGAAACAGCAACATGGAAACTTGTATTACCATATGTAAAATAGATAGCCAATGAGAATTTGCTGTATGGCTAAGGAAACTCAAACAGTGTCTCTGTATCAACCTATAGGGGTGGGATGGGGAGGGAGATGGGAGGGAAGTTCAAAACGGAGGCGATATATGTATACCTACGGCTGATTCATGTTGAGGTTTGAATGAAAACAAAAAATTCTGTAAAGCAATTACCCTTCAATAAAAACAATAAATAAAAAATTAGAAAGGAATAAAAAATAAAATGTTAATTCTTGCATGTCTGGTCTGTTTGGGAGTTCTCCATTCTATTCCAATGATCTATTTATCTGTTCTCATACTAACATTACTCTTAGTCACTATGTGCTCTGCTGTGTTTAGTTGCTCAGTTGTATCTGATTCTTTGTGACCCCAGGGACTGTAGCCTGTCAGCCTCCTCTGTCCATGGGGATTCTCCAGGCAAGAATACTGGAGTGGGTTGCCATGCCCTCCTCCAGAGGATCTTCTCAATCCAGGGATCAAACCCAGGTCTCCTGCACTGCAGGCAGATTCATTATGTCTGGGCCACCAGGAAAGCCTAAGAATACTGGTCTGGGTAGTCTATCCCTTCTCCAGGAGATCTTCTAAACCCAGGAATTGAATCGGGGTCTCCTGCATTGCAGGCAGATTCTTTACCACTATAATTTTATATAATTCTTTATATCTAGCAGAGCAAATGTCTTTTCCCTGTGTTTTTTCCCAGAAATTTCTTGAGTTTCCATTAGAGTTTTACTCTTTTATATGAAATTCAGTATCAGTTTGTTAAATTCCATAAAATATTCTGGTAAATTTTAATTGAAATTCCATCTGCTTAGAGACTAAGTTGGTGATGATTGACAGTATTAAAATATTGAATCTTCCCATTAATGTCCATTAATCTAGGTCTTTGTTTTTCAACATTTTGCAATAGCATTTGATATATTTCCCCATAAAAGTCTGCACATCATTTGTTATGGTTATTTCTAGTTAGTGGATAGTTTTTTTTTTGTGGCTGTAAATGAGATTTTTGGGGAGTTTGGGATTGACATATACATACTGCTATATTTAAAATGGAATACCAAACAAGAGCCTACTGTATAGCCAGGGAACACTGCCCAATACTGTGTAATAACTTAAGTGGGAAAAAGAGTTTGAAAAATAATGTGTATTCATGCTCAGTTGTGTCCAGCTCTTTGGGGCCCCATGGACTGTAGCCTGCCAGGCTCCTCTGTCCATGAGATTTCCCAGGCAAGAATACTGGAGTGGGTTGCCATTTCCCAGCAAAAGCATAGATACATGTATGTTTATAACTGAATAATTTTGCTGTACACCTGAAACTAACACAACATTGTTAATCAACTATGCTGCAATATAAACTTAAAAAATATGTTAAAACTTTAAAAAATGAGATTTTTTTCTATTTCCTAATTTGTTATTACTGATATATAGGAATTTCATTATTATTTTTATGTTGACCTCATGACCAGCAATTTTTGACTGTGTTGTATACATAATCATGCTGTTTGCAAATAACAAAATTTGCTCCTTTATTTCCAATATAGTTTTATTGCATCATCTAGAAATATCAAATATAATATGAATATTAGAGATAATAGGTCACATCCTTCTGCAATTCTCACTAATAGGTAAGAGTACAAAGTTAAGTCATGAAGAATGACTCTCTATATCTTTAGTTGATGACTCTCTAAATCTCCATATCTTTAGTTAGAGTAAGAGAATTTCCTTCTTTAGTTGTCTGAAGGTTATCCACCTCTTACTTAGGACACACTGTGTTGCAGGTAGTACAGTACCCTGGCCCATTCTTCTCAATTAAGGACCAACTCGTTGCCCAATTCACACTGTCTTCATTCCAAACTTTTGCAGATTTGACATAGACAATTATTTTTGCTGATTTCCATAATGTTCTCAAGTCTCTCTGTTTAACAACTTTATTGAGGTATGACCTCCACACATAAAATCCACCTGCCATAGGTATATGACTTTATGATTTATAGTAAATTTATTCAGTGGAAGAAACATTTTTATAATCCAATCTTAGAACAATTCCATTATCTCCCGAAGTTCCAGCCTATGCATATACAAATGCAAACAACCTGGAATTTGGCTTAGTCAGGGTCATCAAGATTTTTAGTGTTTTCAGTTTTAGCTCTAACATTAAAATTTTTGATATATTTTGAGTTAATTTTTGTTTATTGTAGGGGCAAGGATTTAAGTTCTTTTTAAAATTGAAATATAGGTATCTAATAGTAATATTTGTTGAAAGACTATCCTTTCCTATTGGGTTGCTTTGGCATCTTAGATGAAAATCAATTTATTATAAACATTTGGGTCTATTTCTAGACCCTCTATTTTTAAAAAAATCAATTTATATGTCTATCCTTAAGCCAATACCACATAGTAACATATAGTAAGGCTTGAGAGCTGGTAGGTAGTCTTTCAACTTGATTCTTCCATTTCAAAATTGTTTTGGCTGTTCCAGATTATTTGCATTTGCATACACACTTTATCACCAGCTTGTCAATTTCTACCAAACTAAAAAACCTGCTGGAATTTTGTTGAGTTGGTAGATCCATTTGAGGGTAATTTCTGTCCTGACAACATTGAATTTTTCAATCAAAGGATATGGTACCACTCTCCATTTCAGTTCAGTTCAGTTCAGTTCAGTCACTCAGTCATGTCCGACTCTTTGGGACCCCATGAATTGCAGCACGCCAGTCCTCCCTGTCCATCACCAACTCCCAGAGTTCACTCAGACTCACATCCATCAAGTCGGTGATGCCATCCAGCCATCTCATCCTCGGTCGTCCCCTTCTCCTCCTGCCCCCAATCCTTCCTAGTATCAGAGTCTTTTCCAATGAGTCAACTCTTCACATGAGGTGGCCAAAGTACTGGAGTTTCAGCTTTAGCATCATTCCTTCCAAAGACCATCCAGGACTGATCTCCTTTAGAATAGACTGGTTGGATCTCCTTGCAGTCCAAGGGACTCTCAAGAGTCTTCTCCAACACCACAGTTCAAAAGCATCAATTCTTCGGAGCTCAGCTTTCTTCACAGTCCAACTGTCACATCCATACATGACTACTGGAAAAACCATAGCCTTGACTAGACGGACCTTAGTCGGCAAAGTAATGTCTCTGCTTTTGAATACGCTATCTAGGTCGTTTAGGCCTTCTTTAAATTTTTCCTTTTATTGAGATATTATTGACATATAACATATTTAAATTTAAGGTATACAATGTGATGATTTCCTATAAATATATATTACACAGAGCTGTCCTAGTGGCTCAGACCATAAAGAATCTGCCTTTAATACAGGAGACCCAATTTCGATCCCTGGGTCTGGAGGCTCCCCTGGAGAAGGGAAATGGCTACCCACTCCAGTATTCTTGCCTGGAGAATTCCATGGACAGAGGAGCTTGGTGGGCTATAGTCCAAGGGATTACAAAGAGTCAGACACAGCCGAGGGACTAACATTTTCACTTCATGTATTACACAATGATTACCACAATAGTTAACTCCTCTATCTCCTCACACAATTGCCTCTGTGTGTGTGTTTGTGTGTGTGTGTGTGGGGGGGTGATAATATTTAAGATCTACTCTCAATAACCTTCAAGTATAAAATATATGAATTTAAATTAGCATCCCAATGCTCTGCATTAAATCCCCAGAACTTATTCATCTTATAGCTGGGAGTTTGTATCCTCTGATCAGCATCTCCCTAGTTTCCCCACCCCCTAGTCCCTCGCAGCCAACATTTTACTCTCTATTTCTATGAGTCCAGCATTTTTAGATTCTGTGTATTAGTGAGAACATACAGTATTTGTTTTTCTCTGTCTGACTTATTTTACTTAGCATAATGCCCTCAAGCTTCATCTATGTTATTGCTAAAGGCAGGATTTCCTTCTTTTAATTTCTGAATAATATTACATTGTGTATATACCATATTTCTTTATCTATTTGTTTGTTGTCAGACACCTAAATTGTTTCCATGTTTTGCCTATTGTGAATGATGTTCCAATGAAGATGGACGTTCAGATACCTCTTTATGATAGTGATTTCATTTTCTCCATATATATACCCAGAAGTAAGATTGCTGGATATAAGGTAGCTCTATTTTTATTGTTTGAGGAACCACCACATTCTTTTCTATAGTGGCTGTAACAATTTACATTCCAACCAATAGTGTACAAGGGCTCCTTTTTCTTCATGTCCTTGCCAATATTTGTTTTCTCTTGTCTTTTGATAATAGTTATTCTAGCAGATGTCAGGTGATACCTCATTGTGATTTTGATTTACATTTCTGTAATAATTAGAGATGTCAGACATCTTTTCATGTACCTGTTTAGGCCTTTTAAAATTAATATCAGCTGTTTTATCATTTTTAGTGTAAAGATTTTGTGGAATGCTTATGTCCTTCACCCCAAGATTCATATGCTGAAATCTTAATCCCCAAGGTGCCTTTGGGAGGTGATTAAGTCTTGAGGGTGAGCTCTCATGAATGAGATGTGTGTCTTTATAAAAGAGGCAAAGAGATCACTTGCCCCTTCTTCCACGTGAGGACACAGCCCAAAAGATGGCCCTCTGTGAATCAGGAAGTGGGCCCCCGCCAGACACTAAATCTGCCATTGTCTTGATCTTGGACTTCCCAACCTCCAAAAAAAAATTTCTGGTGTTTATAAGCCACCCAATATATAGTGCTTTGTTAGAGCAGCCAAAACGAAGATATATCTTTTTTGTTATATTTAGTTATTTTTAATACTATTGCAAGTGGAACTAGTTTTAAAATTTATCTTTGAATAATTCTTTGCTATAATACAAAAATGCAATGATTTAATGGGCTTCCTGGGTGGTTCTGTGGTAAAGAATCTGCCTGCAATGCAGGAGATGCCAGTTACACGGGTTTGATCCTTGGGTCAGGAAGATTCTCTGGAGAAGGGAATGGCTACATACTTCAATATTCTTGCCTAGAGAATTCCATGGAAAGAGGAGCCTGGTGGCCTACAGTCCATGAGGTCACAAAGAGTTGGACACAACTGAAAAACTGAGTATGCACACATACAATGATATAATGCTGTATCCTGTGACTCTGCTAAAGTTTCTTACTAGTTCTAGTAGTTTTTTTGGTTCCTTAGGATTTTCTACATACATCATTATTTCATCTGTGAATAAGAATAATTTTCCTTTCTCTTTTCTTCCCTATATGCTTTTATTATCTATACTCAGGCTTAATTGCATTGGCTAGGATCTCCAGTGTAATGTAGAATAGAAGTAGGGACATATTTATATTTGCCTTATCTTTGATTTTGAGGTGAAAGTATGAAATCTTTCACCATTAGTATGATTTTAGTGTTAAGTGTTTCATTGATGTCTTTTATCAGGATGAGGAAATATCCTTTTATTTCTAGTGTATTGGGTTCTTTTTAATCATGATAGGTTTTAAATTTTATCAAATATTTTTTCTCATTCCTTGAGATGATAATATTTTTGTTCCTCCATCTATTAAGATGGTGTCTTATATTAACTGTCTTTCAGGCTTTGTGTCAACCTTGCATTCCATAAACCCCACTCAGTCAAGGCATATAATGCTTTTAATATGTTGCTACATTCAATTTCTTAATATATTCCTATATATCCTATGTATTCCTAAATATAGATTTGTGAGAAATATTTGGCATAAATATTTGTAGTTTTTTTTTCTTGTGGTATATATTACTGGCAATAAGGAGTTCATGATCTGAGCCACAGTCAGCTCCTGGTCTTGTTTTTGTTGACTGTATAGAGCTTTTCCATCTTTGGCTGCAAAGAATATAATCAATCTGATTTTGGTGTTGACCATCTGGTGATGTCCATGTGTAGAGTCTTCTCTTGTGTTGTTGGAAGAGGGTGTTTGCTATGACCCGTGCATTTTCTTGGCAAAACTCTATTAGCCTTTGCCCTGCTTTATTCTGCATTCCAAGGCCAAATTTGCCTGTTACTCCAGGTGTTTCTTGACTTCCTACTTTTGTATTCCAGTTCCCTACAATGAAAAAGGACATCTTTTTTTGGTGTTAGTTCTAAAAGGTCTTGTAGGTCTTCATAGAACCATTCAACTTCATTTTCTTCAGTGTTATTGGTTGGGGCATAGACTTGGATTACCGTGATATTGAATGGTTTGCCTTGGAAACAGAGATCCTTCTGTCATTTTTGAGATTGCATCCAAGTACTGCATTTTGGACTCTTTTGTTGACCACGATGGCTACTCCATTTCTTCTAAGGGATTCCTGCCTGCAGTAGTAGATATAATGGTCATCTGAGTTAAATTCACCCATTCCAGTCCATTTTAGTTTGCTGATTCCTAGATGTCGACATTCACTCTTTCCATCTCTTGTTGGACCACTTCCAATTTGCCTTGATTCATGGACCTGACATTCTAGGTTCCTATGCAAGGCTATGGTTTTTCCAGTGGTCATGTATGGATGTGAGTGTTGGAATGTGAAGAAAGCTGAGCACTGAAGAATTGATGCTTTTGAACTGTGATGTTGGAGAAGACTCTTGAGAGTCCCTTGGACTGCAAGGAGATCCAACCAGTCCATTCTGAAGGAGATCAGTTCTGGGTGTTCATTGGAAGGAATGATGCTAAAGCTGAAACTCCAGTACTTTGGCCACCTCATGTGAAGAGTTGACTCATTGGAAAAGACTGATGCTGGGAGGGATTGGAAGCAGGAGAAGAAGGGCACGACAGAGGATGAGATGGCTGGATGGCATCACTGACCTGATGGACATGAGTTTGAGTGAACTTCGGGAATTGTTGATGGACAGGGAGGCCTGGTGTGCTGTGATTCATGGGATCACAGAGTTGGACATGACTGAGCGACTGAACTGAACTGAAATGAGTGTAGTGATAATTTTTGTCTTCAAAGACCCAATTCTTGGTTTCAATGATTTTCTGTATTGTTTTTCAGTTTTCTCTTTTTACTGATTTCTGCTCTTGCCTTTATTATCATCTACTTACTTTGGATTTGAGTTCTAGGGGTCATTTCTGTTTCTGTGTAGCTTAGTGGCTAGTCACTGATTTGGCCAAATGATATGCTGAAACATCTCAAGCCTGTGAGATTTCTACCTTCTGCTAATTGATTTGTGTGTGGGTTAGGTTATGCACTCAGATTTGCTACTAATTTTCAGGTCTTCCTTGGCTTTTACCCTTTGCTCAGTTCTCTTGGGTTTCCTCTGTTCATGTGTGTAGTTCCTCAGATAGCCATATATGCGGCAATCTTATCTCAGCCCTTTATGGCTCTTTTACCTAGATCTCCCTGTTAAATTTTTGGCTTGTTACTCACTCCAACCAGGATTTCAACCTCATGCCAAAAATGCTGCAAATTCTCATTTGTTTTCTATCAAATTTGTTGGTGGTAGCTTATTTTTTAAATTAATGTATTTATTTTAATTGGAGGCTAATTAATTTACAATATTGTAGTGGTTTTGCCATACATTGACATGAATTAGCCATGGGTGTACATGTATTCCCCATCCTGAAACCCCCTCCCACCTCCCTCCCCATCCCATCCCTCAGGGTCATCCCAGTGCACCAGCCCTGAGCACCCTGTCTCATGCATCAAACCTGGACTGGTGATCTGTTTCTCATATGATAATATACATGTTTCAATGTTACTCTCACAAATCATCCCACCCTCGCCTTCTTCCACAGAATCCAAAAGACTGCTCTTTACGTCTGTGGTAGCTTATTGAACCATGATTAAACTCATCCCAAATTGAGTCTTCACCCTCTAGCAGCAGAACCATTGGTTTTCATGGCCAGCTGCATGCTGGCAAAATTAAGCTCTTACCAATGAAGCTGGGAGCAGTGTATGTAAGCAGACCCAGGAATGAAAACCACAGACATCTGCTGTTCATTTTTAAAATTTTATTTATTTATTTTAATTGGAGGATAATTACAATATTGTCATTGTTTTTGCCATCATCAGCATGAATTGGCCATAGGTATACATGTGTCCCCCCCATCCTGAACCCCACTTCCACCAGCCATCCTGACTTCTGCAATTCTTACTTAAAGCTCAAGAAATTTCTGAAGAATAAACGCTTCTCAAGTTGTTTTCTGCCTTTGGATGATTCCAAAGCTCCAAAATGCTTGTTTCCGACACATCTGCTCAGTTTTATGCTTGTTCTTTGTTGAAAGGATTCACCAAATGTCTTGATACCTTCACACCATAACCTGAAGTGTCTGCCTTGTTTGCTTCTTAGTGACATTCTTAAGGTTGCTTATAGTCTTTCCTATGCTTTCTGGTGCCAGAAATATCAGAAAAATCTGGATCTCACCTCTTGGTTTAACTGGACTTCTGGTGCTCTTAGCCCAGCAATTCATTGTTTTGAACAGACCTTCCATCTGACTCTCCTCATCCTCATCATGGAGCCTGGAAGCTCAGTTCTAACAGAATGAAATTTTCCCTGCATAGAATGAGTTTTCACATGAATATTCTGTATGATAATAGGATCATTTATATATCCAATTAGTTTAAAAAGTTTATTTTATTTGAAGCAATTTAAATTTAAAACAACCTAAAATTTGGAATAATTGCATTAAGACTGGAAATCTGGCAATCTTAGGTATAAATAGGAGACAGATTGTTTACTTGGATTATAAAGAGAACATAAAACTTGGGGTTGAGTAATTTACAAGAAGCTTTAAACAATGAGTGCTAATCAGCACAGGTCTATAAAGTTGTTTATACAAATCTCAATTCACAAGGCAAAAAGGTCTCCACTGTGTCTGCCAAGGGTGTGCCATGAATCCCAAGCAGTCCAGGCAGATAATATTTACTATTACCCTTAAGCAAGTTAGAAAAGAAATGAGACCAGAAAATTTATTTTGAAGGTGGTTACTGTAGAATAAGAGAGGGCTTTGAAACCAATTGTAAGTTGTTGTATCATGCTGGGTTTTACCAGTGAACAATTAATTTGAGAGAGACAATATTGTATGCTATCAATACATTTTACAGCATATTCTTTGGAATCAAACACATTTAAATATAGTAGGGAACAAGAAAAATTCCCTGCCTAGATTTTCCTGCTCACATCATCTTTAGACAACTGATATTTTTGTGCAGGGCATCTTGTAACCCCACTCACAGAGATCTATATTTACCTGCAATTCACAACTAAAGGGAACTTTAGGTCTGACAAAGTTTAAAATTCCAAGGACCACAACAGGCCAAGAATTCCCTTTTTCAAGGGGTGGTGGGATAGCGTCCTGGCAGTAACAAGACTATAGGTAATCCCCTCTCAGTTCCCACAGTCTTGTGGATCCCACCAGGATGCTACTGAAATCAGAAGCAAGGTTTGTCTGGGCTAGCTTAGGGTTGTAGACCAGGTCAGAGGTAGTTAAAGTCTATCGGGATAGATGAGTGATATAGAAATGGAGAGTTGGGGAAGCTTCCAAGACTGGGGAGAAGAGCTATTTTAAAATGTTTCTTGAAAGCAGTAGCTGAGGACAAAAGACAAACTCAGATCAGAAAATGTGTTTTTTAAATAATTGGTACTATAAAATTTTAGTATCTAATTACAGAAATCAGAATAAAAGTGACTCAGCACTCCTTAAAAGAAGGGACTTTGATTCATAGGAATAACATAGATTCTAGGGTCAGATAAGGGTTAAAATCCTGATTCTATCACTTACTAGCTATGTAACCTTGGGAAAGTTATCTGACTTTCCTGAGCCTCCATTTTCTTGGGGATAGAATGGAGGCAACTATATCTATGCTACAGGGTTGCTATGGGAAGTAAGTATAAGTTCATAGTCTGTATCTGGCACTTGATAGGTAGTTGGTGATTATGTGATGCATCTTTGTTTCCTCCACAGCATAGCACCTAACTCAGCAAGCTATACAGAAATATGTAACAGCAAATGTTTCTTGAACTGAAAAATTGGTATTTGTTCTGTATTTCTTCTTCAGGCTGTTTTATTCACTGCTGTGATATGTAGCCTCATGATGATCATCCAGGTGATGTAAATTGGTGGACAATTTGTGGGCTGTTATATTTTCAGAACCTATCTATGATCTAGAAAAGATTCATGAATTCAAATTAAGTGAAAGGTCATTGTCTTTACCATCTCACTGGTGAATATTCTAGCAGTCAATTCTATCAGAAAATGGTATAAATTTCCACACCTTACTGTGTGCTATATCGTACAGGCAAATGTATACTCTCCATGTTAGATTTCCAATTTGTTCTTGAGAAAAACAGCGAATTACAAAGTGACTCAGTCAGTTTTCCCATTAAAGAAGTTATTTTCTGGTTACCTTGTCAATGGAACATTTACTTAATCAAAATAAATAAATAAATAAAAGCCTCCCTATGACCTAAAAAGTATCGTAGGCTTAATCTTGCACTAATTACAGCTGGATTTTCTGAAGTCATTTCAAAAATACATGTAAACTCTCACAGTGTGCAAAGAATTGTGGTGGGGGCTACAGGGAAAAAACATACATAAGAGGCATTCTCTACTTTCAAAGGCCTTGTATCAGAGAGAGGTAAAAAAACAACTGTCACATGAGACAAAATATTATTAGGTGGCTTAAGAGAGGCACAATGTACTTTAGGAACATGAAAGACGGGGTGATTGATTTAGGAACTATGAAAACTCCAGGAGGAAATGGGACCTAACTTCAATTCCTGAAACAATCTGAGACCTTCCTAAGCTCTGTTGGCTACAGAAACTAGTGCATTTTATGTAAATCTTACATCCATCTTGGGTGGAATTACTTGCACTTTTGTGACTTTGCAAACAAGCCTGATCCCCAGCTTTGACATATAACTTCAACAAACACCTACTTTCTTTCTTAAGCTTCCCCTATCCCTCCCTTCCATAAGCTGGCACCTTTCGGGAGACCAATCCTAAATGTCCCAGCCTCTTGGCCCCTGATTCAAGTCAAAATCTATTATATGGAGTTTGTATTTTCTAAGGGTATTGAGTTACAAATTGGATCTCTATTCTTCACAACCTATTTTGCTTCACAAAATATCAAATTTATTGATAAAACAAATTTCAAAAAGAAAACATAAATATATGTGACTTTGAAATATAAATATTTATAAGTTATGTAAAATGAAACACTTATAAAAGCTCTATTTTAAATGCTCTTTTGGAGGATTTTTCTGGGAAGTAAGTTAAATCTTCTTAAAATAAATATGTAATGAAGTTTGGATTGAAGACCCCTTCTTTTTTGTTTCTTGGTAAATCTCCTTCTAGTAAGCCTAGACATTCATAATTGGGGTCATCTGTCTCAAATTTTTTTTTCTTGCTGATTTGTTGTGGATAAATGCTTCTAAAAATCTCTGAAAGGCAAATGCTAGTGGGAGGCAGTTTCCATGGTGACTTCAGAGTTTGTATTGTTGTTTTTAGACATCAGAATATCGGAGTTGCTTTTGCTTGTTACTGTGCACATCTGACTCATGGTAAGAAACGGTACAAGGTGAGGAGAGTGTGGCCAGTCCAATAGTCTGGGCCTCCTGTGTTATAGATTTAGAATCTTTGTGTCTCTCAAGTCTATGTGTCTAACTGTTTCCTCTGATGCTGAATCTGATCTGGGGTAGATACTTAGAAACCCAGATGAGTACAACAGAGAGATATGCAGATAGCGTACACAGAGGAGTTGGGGGAAGGGTTTCCACAACAAGTGAATGAAAGTTGATGAAAGTATTTTAATAAAGCAGAACATACAGTACTTTTTCCTTGACAAACTCATTCTTTCTCTAAGCAAAACTATCCTAATGTTTAAAGTAAGAGGAGAAAGAGAAGCGACTTCTTTCAAAGTCAAATTTAAATTCATTTTCCTTTGCCATCATAATGGACATATTTATAAAATATTAATATTAATAGGATGAGAATCTGTATATTATACATCTGTAGTAACTTCATTTACATTAAGACAGGCAATAAACCCTTATGGAATTTAGAACTCTTTTTTTTTTTTTTTTTTGCTGCAAAAGTCACCTTAACAATTTATGTAGTAAAAAATTCAACCTTGCCCAAAGAGAAGTCTGCCCTTTGTGTTATTGCTCCTAGGAAGCAATGTCTAATCCCAAGAAGGTCTTGCCTTGATAAAATTGTCTTTGTTATTCTGGGGGCTTGCCACTTCTGATAGTCTAATAATGTGATTTAGGATAGGGCCTTTGAGTCATGTAGAATCAGCTAGACCTATCAAGGGGCTGGAGACCGAGGTCAGCCAGGTAAGTAGAAAATAAGATATCTGTGACTGAGCGCCAATAAAAACCTTGAACATGAAGGCTCAGATGAGTTTCCCTGTTGGCAATATTCTACGTGTATTGCCACACATTGTTATCAGGAAAGTGAGCACTGTCTTTGAGTGCACTGGAAGAGGACAGTCAGAATCTCTGCATGTAGAACTTTCCTGAATTCTGCCCCTTTTATGTCTCTTCCTTGGCTGATTTTAATCTATATCCTTTCACTATAATAAACTGTGAGTTTATTATAATAAGGAGCTTTCAGTGAATTCTGTGAGTCCTATTAGCTAATTATGAAAGGCTTGCAGGGTGGTGGTCCCCTGAACTTACAAATGGTATCAGGAGAGAGGGTGGACTGGGGGACTGTTCCCTATGTTGGCACAGTTCGGTTCAGTCCAGTCCAGTCGCTTAGTTGTGTCCGACGCTTTGCGACCCCATGAACCGCAGCATGCCAGGCCTCCCTGTCCATCACCAACTCCAGGAGTTTACCCAAACTCATGTCCATTGAGTCGGTGATGCCATCCAATCATCTCATCCTCTGTCATCCCCTTCTCCTCCTGCCCTCAATCTTTCCCAATATCAGGGTCTTTTCAAATGAGTCAGCTCTTCACACCAGGTCGCCAAAGTATTGAGTTTCAGCTTCAACATCATTCCTTCCAACGAACACCCAGGACTGATCTCCTTTACGATGGACTGGTTGAATCTCCTTGCAGTCCAAGGGACTCTCAAGAGTCTTCTCCAACACCACACTTCAAAAGCATCAATTCTTTAGCACTCAGCTTTCATTACAGACCAAATCTCGCATCCATACATGACTACTGGAAAAATCATAGCCTTGACTAGACAAACCTTTGTTGACAAAGTAATGTCTCTGCTTTTTAATATGCTGTCTAAGTTGGTCATAAGTTTCCTTCCAAGGAGTAAGCATCTTTTAATTTCATGGCTGCAGTCACCATCTGCAGTGATTTTGGAGCCCCCAAAAATAAAGTCAGCCACTGTTTCCACTGTTTCCTCATCTATTTGCCATGAAGTGATGGGACCGGATGCCATGATCTTAGTTTTTGAAATGTTGAGCTTTAAGTTAACTTTTTCACTCTCCTCATTCACCTTCATCAAGAGGCTCTTTAATTCCTCTTCACTTTCTGCCATAAGAGTGGTGTCATCTGCATATCTGAGGTTATTGATATTTTTTCTGGCAATCTTGATTCCAGCTTGTGTTTCCTCCAGCCCAGCTTTTCTCACAATGTACTCTGCAAATAAGTGACATAAGCAGAATGACAATATACAGCCTTGACATACTCCTTTTCCTATTTGGAACCAGTCTGTTGTTCCATATCCACCTCTAACTGTTGCTTCCTGACCTGCATACAGGTTTCTCAAGAGGCAGGCCAGGTGGTCTGGTATTCCCATATCTTTCAGAATTTTCCACAGTTTATTGAGATCCACACAGTCAAAGTATTTGGCATAGTCAGTAAAGCAGAAAGAGATGTTTTTCTGGAAGTATCTTGATTTTTTGATAATCCAGTGGATGTTGGCAATTAGATTTTTGGTTCCTTTGCCTTTTCTAAAACCAGTTTGAACATCTGGAAGTTCACGGTTCACGTATTGCTGAAGCCTGCCTTGGAGAATTTTGAGCATTACTTTACTAGCATATGAGATGAGTGCAATTGTGCGGTAGTTTGAGCATTCTTTGGCATTGCCTTTCTTTGGGACTGGAATGAAAACTGACCTTTTCCAGTCTTGTGGCCACTGCTGAGTTTTTAAAATTTGCTGACATATTGAGTGAAGTACTTTTACAGCATCATCTTCTAGGATTTGAAAGAGCTCAACTGGAATTCCATCATCTCCACTAGCTTTGTTTGTAGTGATGCTTCCCAAGGCCCACTTGACTTCACATTCCAGGATATCTGGCTCTAGGTGAGTGATCACACCATCGTGGCTATCAGGTCATGAAGATCTTTTTTGTACAATTCTTCTGTGTATTCTTGCCACCTCTCCTTAATATCTTCTGCTTCTGTTAGGTCCATACCATTTCTGTCCTTTATTGAGCCCATGTTTGCATGAAATGTTCCCTTGGTATCTCTCATTTTCTTGAAGAGATCTCTAGTCTTTCCCGTTCTGTTCTTTTCCTCTATTTCTTTGCATTGACCAATGAGGAAGGCTTCCTTATCTCTCCTTGCTATTCTTTGGAACTCTGCATTCGAATGGGTATATTTTTCCTTTTCTCCTTTGCTTTACGCCTCTCTTATTTTCACAGCTATTTGTAAGGCCTCCCCAGACAGCCATTTTGCTTTTTTGCATTTCTTTTTCTTGGGTATGGTCTTGCTCCCTGTCTCCTGTACATTGTCATAAACCTCCCTGCATAGTTCATCAGGCACTCTGTCCATCAGATCTAGTCCTTAAAATCTATTTCTCACTTCCACTGTATAATCATTCTGACAGAATGTGGTCCATTGAAGAAGGAAATGGCAAACCACTTCAGTATTCTTGCCTTGAGAACCCCATGAACTGTTTAAAAAAGCAAAAAGATAGGACACTGAAAGGTGAACTCCTCAGGTTGGTACATGCCCAATATGCTACTGGAGATCAGTGGAGAAATAACTTCGGAAAGAATGAAGAGATGGAGCCAAAGAAGAAACAACACCCAGTTGTGGATGTGACTGGTGATAGAAGCAAGGTCCGATGCTGTAAAGAGCAATATTGCATAGGAACCTGGAATGTTAAGTCCATGAATCAAGGCAAATTGGAAGTGGTCAAACAGGAGATGGCAAGAGTGAATGTTGACATTCTAGGAATCGGCAAACTAAAATAGACTGGAATGGGTGAATTTAACTCAGGTGACCAGTATATCTGCTACTGTGGGCAGGAATCCCTTAGCAGAAATAGAGTAGCCATCATAGTCATCAAAAGAGTCTGAAATGCAGTACTTGGATGCAGTTTCAAAAATGAGAGAATGATCTCTGTTGATTTCCAAGGCAAATCATTCAATATCATGGTAATCCAAGTCTATGCCCTGACCAGTAATGCTGAAGAAGCTGAAGTTAAATGGTTCTATGAAGTCCTACAAGATCTTTTATAACTACCCCCCCCAAAAGATGTCCTTTTCATTCTAGGGGACTGGAATGCAAAAGTAGGAAGTCAAGAAACACCTGGAGTAATAGGCAAATTTGGCCTTGGATCATAGAATGAAGCAGGGCAAAGGCTAATAGAGTTTTGCTAAGAGAACGCACTGGTCATAGCAAATACCCTCTTCTAACAACACAAGAGAAGACTCTACACATGGATATCACCAGATGGCCAACACCGAAATCAGATTGATTATATTCTTTGCAGCCAAAGATGGAGAAGCTCTATACAGTTAGCAAAAACAAGACCGGAAGCTGACTGTGGCTCAGATCATGAACTCCTTATTGCCAAAGTCAGACTGAAATTGAAGAAAGTAGGGAAGATCACTAGACCACACAGACCAAATCAAATCCCTTATGATTATACAGTGGAAGTGAGAAATAGATTTAAGGGACTAGATCTGATAGACAGTGCCTGATGAACTATGGACAGAGGTTCCTGACATCTTGGCACAACTTTAGTTAAATTAGGATATGAAAACGTGGAGAAGTTTGTGAAGTTTCCTCCTGTTACAAGCTGGGGTCCCCAAGAAACACATCTTGAGACTCTGAGATCTGTGTGCAGACAATTTATTGGGGATTGTTCTAGGAAAATCCACTGTGACAGAGCAAGGGAAGCAGAGTTCGACAGAGGGAAATGTCACAGCATGAGGTCTCAGCTGCTCCCTGCAGAAGCGTTGGAGCTGGGATTGCCTTTTGGATTCAGAATGAACTGAGGCAAATGGACTGGGTCTTTATATGAACCGTTGTCACCTCTTCCACTCTCAACCAATTATTAGGTATATATTACACCCAGGAAGGGTGTGTGACTTTTAAGGAGGTAGTAAGCATTAGCTGAGGGAAGGGCCTGGGGGGAGATTTAGTTGTGAGTCAGCAGCAGTCAGCTCTCCTAGTAGCTAGAAAAATGAGTGCCTCGGGCATAAAGAGAAGATCTAGATGTGGCACCAGATTATCCACTACACCTCCCTTTTTAGTTTTCTCCAGGTTCTATTGAGTGGCTGTCAGCGTCAGGGACAACTTAATCGACTCATTTTATGAGATGAAGATCACAAAACATGGTATAGGTGACTGTGTTCTTCAGAAAACTTCATGTACCATTAGATGTCCCTATACAATAAAATACTTGAGGAGAGATTATTGCAATTCAACAAGATGATGGAAGTCTGGGGGAGCAAAGACAGAGAAATGTAAAAATGTAAAGAATGTAAAAAACAAATCCCCAGTGAAGTGCAATCAGAAATGAGTAGAAGACATCACCGATATTATTATGTGTGTTTGTGGAGAAAACGGTCTGGAATTTTACAACAGTTCAATGACAGCAGATGCTGTAAGTGCCTTGCCCATGTTCCCTATGTCTATCCTGAAGAGTTCCCTACATATAGTTTCCTGTGTCTCTAGCGAGGGTGTTTCTCTGACCACTTTGACCAGAACTTGAGGCAGTCCAAAAGTAACACAGTGCTAACATCACAAGGGTGCCCCACAACTGATGTGGGTGGAAGTTACTGGGTACGCACCCCAGCTTCCTTGATCTTCAAAGGTCTATTTTGGAAACCTGTGCTAAACTGCCCTGTTCAATATGGTAGCCACCAACCACATGTGGCTCTTCAGTATTTTAAATATTTAGTTATCTTTATTTTTGGTTGTACTTGTTCTTTGTTGCTGAGCATGGGCTTTCTCTAGTTGTGGAGAGTGGGAGCTACTCTCTAGTTGTGGTGCTTGGGCTTCTCATTGTGGTGGCTTCTCTTGTTGTGGTTCCCAGGCTCTAGTATGCAGGCTCAGTTGTTGTGGTGCACAGGTTTAGCTGCCCTGTGTCATGTGGGATCTTCCTAGACCAGGGATCGAAACCATGTCCCCTGCATTGCAAGGTGTATTCTTAATCACTGGACCACCAGGGAAGCCCCAGCTCTTGAGCATTTTAAACTTTAGCTAGTCTGATTTGAGATGTGCTATAAGTATAAAACACATGCCAGATATCAAAGTCTTAGTATGATAAAAGACTGCTAAATATCTCATTGATATTTTTGTATTGATCACATATTGAAATGATAATAGATATATTGTGATAAATGAATTGTATTTTTATCATTCATTTTACATGCTCCTTTTTAGTTTTTTTTTTTAATGTGGCTATTAGAACATTTTAAATTATATATGTGACTGGCATTTTATTTATATTTACGGCACTTTTCTAAATAGTCTCTCTGAAAATCCCCAGAGGATTGAAGCTCAGTTGTCCATAGGTATAATCAGCACATTAGCTAATCCCTTCTGGCTTTCTCTTTTCCCTTTCTTACTTCCTCATTTTCTCCTCATGTTTCCTGGGCTCACCTCCCAAATAAACTATGGGTGTCCAAACCCTTGTTTCAGGGTCTGCTTTGAGTGGAAGCATGGGTAAGGGTTGAGGGGCAAACTAGGGACATTAAGTGAGCTACTCTTTTATGACCTTAACCTGGAAGGTTCTTGGTGCTGTTAGAGTTATTGTCCCCACCCTCCTCCCATAGAAAACTTCTGTTGACCCTTTAATGCATCTAAGATAAAGTTCATCCTTTACCATGGCATATGAGATCCCTCACCATCTGTCCAAGATATACCTCTCCTTGAAACTCAGACTCATTACACTGCATGTTTGTCATATTTCTTTACTCATATGTATTTTTTCCCTCAAGCCTGAAATTTGATTTCACTTTCTTTTCTCTCTCTCTCTCTGGCAAAGTCTTATCCATATTTCAGCTCAAATGTCAATAATTATGTTAGCTATCCCCTAGAGTATCAAATCTCTTGAAATCTTACTTCTTGGTAATCGCACAATTCCCTCATTCATATGTTAAAGTATTATAAGCCATATTATAATAACCAGTTTTTGTCTATCTCCTACATTCTACTTACTATGTGCTTCTAAGAGCACTATGCTTCTCCAGTAGCAAGCATGAGTGAGTGAGTGCTCAGTCACTCAGTCGTGTCCGACTCTTTGTGACCCCATGAACATAGCCCATGAAGCTCCTCTGTCCATGGGATTTCCCAGGCAAGAATACTGGAGTGGGTAGCCATTTCCTATTCCAGGGAGTCTTTCCTACCCGGGAGTCCAAGCCTCATCTCCTACATTGCAGGCAGATTCTTTACCACTGAGCCACTGTAAAAGCCCTGGTAGCAAGCATAAAAGCTGCCTAATGAAATGTGGATTGAAGAGTCTTAGGGGCCTTAAGAGTTCTCAAAGATTTCCATATAAGAAATCATGACTGGAAGGGATGATGGAATGTCAGGGGAGAAGTGAATAGAAGGAGAGTATTTACTATGAGATAAACTCATGTCAGTAAGTAAAATTTCATAGCTAATCTAAAAAAATCCACATGGATTTTGCATTTTACTCTATAATCTATCTCTGTGTTTTAGTGTTAAAATATTTTAAATTGACACTAGGGAACCAAAACATACAAACTCTTTCCTATTTGTCTCAGAGAATATGCAAGATACTTTGGAGTTGAATTTATTATTTTTTTTAAAAAAATAAACTGTACTGAGTTGAATCAAGCAAAAATTACTTGAAAGATTCAGTATTCAGTAAATCCCTGCAGTGTCAAAACCACAGTTTATTGAAAGCACAGATGCACATTTGTCTTTCCTTTTCTTTTTCTCTTCTCTTCTTTCCAAGCTTCTGTGCCATGCCTTCCTCAGTGTGTGTTATCAGTGCCTTTGTCAAGGATTAATTGACAGTATATGCATGGGCTTATTTCTGGGCTTTCGGTTCTGTTCTATTGGTCTATGTGTCTTTCTTTATGGCAGTTCCACACTGTTTTGATAACTATAGCTTTGAAACATAATTTGAAATCAGGAACTGTGATGCCCTTAGCTTTGTTCTTTCTCAGGATTGCTGTGACTATTTGGGATCCTCTGTGGATCCAGTCTGCATTAGTAGCACAGAACCCACCTTCCAATAAAAGAGACCTAAGAGTTGCAGGTTCTACCTCTGTGTGAGGAAGATCCCTTGGATATTCCCACTCCAATATTCTTGTCTGGAGAACCCCATAGACAGAGGAACCTGGTGAGTTACAGTCTGTGGGGTCACAAAGAGTTGGACATGACTGAGCAACTGAGCACAGCATGCATATGGATCCACACAGATATGAGGCTGGCAGCAATAGTTGTACAGATGCAGGAACTAGCTGCTGGCACAGACAGAGGTTCAAGTCAGTGACAGGAGTCAGAACTGGATCCAAACTCCAAACAGCTGTGCAGCCTGGGCTGTTGATATGCACTGTTGATATGTGACTGCAGAGGCTCCCCACAGGTATATGTCCAGTGGTGGGGGCTAGTGATGCAAGATGGAGCTGGTGGGATGCAGGTACACAACTGCAGGGCACACAGCAATGCAAGCCAATGAGAGGAGTCAGGGCTGGATCCAGGCCCACAAGCATCTATAGGGATCACATGTACATGCAGCTGCAGAGCCTGGGGCTGGCTGCCACTGTGGATCCCTGACTCTGGTGGGGAGGTAGGGGTAGAGGGAGTGGGAAGGAACCCAGGCAACTGGCATCTGCAACCATGATAACTGGTAGGGCAAAAGCCTCAGCAGTGAAATCTACAGGGGGTCTCTGGTGGCTTTACTTTTTTTTTTTTTCATCTCTGCTCTAACATTCAGCACTTTCTAGTCCATCTTCTTCCTTTTAGCACTGTGTTGGTCAGTTCCTTTCACATGGTGTGAGCACTGTAAATATTTGTTGAATGTTGTTGCTTCATGAAAGTGTCCATTTTAGGGTGTGTGTGCTAATGTGGTATTGGAGAGAAGTGAGTTTTTTTACTTTATTATGGCATGGCTTATAAGTACAGAAAATTAAAAAAAAATACCAAATGTCAAGATCCTTTTATAAAGTGGGATACTGGCCTTTCCCCTCACTTTTTTCTTACAGCTGCCTAACAAAAGTTGTTTCCAAATTAAGCCAGCAATAGATTCTTCAGCATTATCACTCAGTGGTAATTTTCTAAGACTTTGGTTTTTCAACCTCATGTTATAAAATGCAGTGCTTTTGTGTTGAATCCAAGATACCAATTACTTTGGCTGCTTTGAAAGGCATCACAGCAGTAGCTCCTCAGTTAGTTCAGTGCATTGAAGTGTGTGTAACATCACTAGGCAGAAATAGTCTCTTGTTCCTTACTTCCAGGCAAATCTGAAAATGTCTGTGAGAAATTGCATAAACAGCATTGGCACAAGGGAAAGGGTCTTCTCAACTTCATCTTAAAACCTGGATTACCCTAATATTCAATCTAGGATCTGGTAACTTCTCAGCTCCTTCATTACCACTCCACAGATCTAAGGTACTACCATTTCTTACTTGAAATCCTGACTTATCTTCCCCTCTTAGTCACAGTTTATTCTCCACACAGGAGCCACCTGATCTGATAATGTCATTCTGCTCAAAACCCACCAGTGGTTTTTCATCTCACTCAAAGTAAAATCCAAGTTCCCATTACACAATGTAGTTCCCTGATAACTCTTCGATTGTATCTCCTACCACCCCAACTCTTCATTCCAGATGTATTGATATTTTTTTTGCTGTTTCTTGAACTCATCATACACTCTCCGATCTGGAGGCTCTTGCAGTTTCCTCTGCCAGGAAAACTCTTCCCTCAAATACCCAATTGTTTCATTCTCCATTGCCTTTTGATGTCTGTTCAGAGCTCACTTTATCTTACAAGATTCTTCTTTCTAATGACAAAATAATATTATCTATATCCTTATCATATTTTACTCTACTTCTGCATTGCAGCATTTGTCATCACCTGGCTTTCTATAGTTATATTTATACTTAATTGTTGTTTATTTTCATATTGTTCTTCTTCCCTGACTAGAATATCAGCTCCATAAGGTCAGGGACTTTATCTGATTTGTTCTCTCCTGAATCTTTTAGAACCACACCTGATGTATAGGAAGGTCTTGGCAAACACTTGTTAAATGATTGACTCCAGGTCAATCATTGGTCAATGTGATTGACCATAAATATTCTTGCTCAACCGAATTAGCATCAGGTCCCCATAATCATGCACTGGACTCTGTTTTTCTTTGTATTATTATCTAGTGATGTCCAATATAATCCTTTCATTCCTCTCTAGGAGTGAGTAAGCTTCTCAAGGGCAAGACCTAGGTCCTGAGTCACTGGATGATGTTTAAAGGGTTAAGACCAGAGGGGAAGGATGATCTTGTATATGTTACTCAGTGATTAAAAAGGCAGAGTAAGGAGTTCCCTGGTGGTCCAGTGGTTAGGACTCCATGCTTTCACTTCTGTGGCCTGGGTTCGATCTCTGGTCAGGGAATTAAGATCCACAAGTCACATGGTGCATCCAAAAGAAGTAAGGGGGCAGAGTAGTAATGGATCTCTACAGTCCTTTTCAATCCTACATGATTCGCATTTCTGTGCAACATGATGGCAACTAAGAGAGATGTTGGTAACCTGTATTGTTTAAAAAAAAAAAAACTGCTGGTTTTTAAGGTCAGAGAATCCCAGCGGCAAATTCCTTCTTCTGTGATGCACTAGCAAGTCCATTTTGCCAGTTATTTCTCCACAAAGAAGAGTAGGTAATGGAGAGTGGTAAATTCTTTTTTTTTTTTTTTTAAAGCTTGATCAAAACACTTGGGGGGATGTGAAAGGTAATCAATCAAGTGTTCTTTAATCTACTAACAACAGTTAAGATCTTTTGAACTTTTAAACTGATCTGACCAAATCTTCATGAGAGTTGGTATTATTAGGTATCATACAAAAGAAAATCGAGATTTTTTAAAAAAAGTTATATATTTCTTTCCCAAGATGTTTTAGTAGCTGCAAATCTGTATCAGTATATGTGATAAAGCTCTTTCTTCCATTTTTCACCAGAGTAGGCCAATGACAACAAGGTGTGGATATTCAGGAACTTCACTCAACTTAAGGTTTTGTGTATCATCATCAAAAAAGCAAGAGAGTTCCCAAAAAACATCTACTTCTGCTTTATTGACTATGCCAAAGCCTTTGACTATGTGGATCACAACAAACTGGAAAATTCTCAAAGAGATGAGAATACCAGACCGCCTGACCTTCCTCCTGAGAAATCTGTATACAGGTCAAGAAGCGACAGTTACAACTGATATCACTACATACCTATTAGAATGGCCAAAATCTGGAACACTATCACAGCAAATTCGAGCAAGGATGTGAAACGATGAAAACTCTCATACATTGCTGCTGGGAATGCAAAATGATGCAGCCACTTTAGAAGACAGCTTGGTGGTTTATTACAAAACTAAACTTATTCTTGTTTAATGATCCAGCAGTCACGCTTCTTGGTATTTACCCAAAGGAGATGAAAACTTATGCCCACACAAAAACCTGCACGTGGATGTTTACATCAGCTTTGTTCATAATTGACAAAACTTGGAAGCAACTAAGATGTCTTTCAGTATGTCCAGATAATGGAATATTTTATTCAACACTGAAAATAAATAGCTATAAAGCCATGAAAAGATAGAGAGGAAACTTAAATATATTTTACTAAGTGAAAAAAGGCAATCTGATAAGGCTCCATAATGTATGATTCCAACCATATGACTTTCTGGAAGAGGCAAAACTCTGGAGACACTAGAAAGATCAATGGTTTCCATGAGTGGAGATAAGAGGGAGTGATGCATAAGCAGAACACAGGATTTTTAAGGCGGTGAAAATACTATGTATATTATAATGATGGGTATATATCATTATACAACTGCCCAGACTCTTCAAATGTACAATATCAAGAGTGGATGTTAAGGTAAACTATGGATTTGGATAATTATGATGTGGCTGTATAAGATCATTCTTCATTTAAAAAAATATACCATTCTGTTAGTGATGTTTATAATGGCAGAGGCTATGCATGTATAGAGCAGGGGATACAGAAAAAATTCCTATACTTCCCTCTGAATTTTTTTCTCAATCTAAACCTGTTCTAAAACAATGCAGTGTCTGTGTGTGTTGGGGGGGATTCAGGATTGGGAGCTCGTATACACCCATGGTGGATTCATGTCAATGTATGGCAAAACCAATATAGTATTGTAAAGTAAAATAAAGTAAAAAGAAAAAAAAAAAAGAAAGAAAGAAAGGTAATACACACACACACACAAAAAAAATAATAATAAAAAAAGGAAACCCAGTGTAGGGATAAAGGAAGAGTTCCACAGTTCCTCTCACATATACATCCACATACCAGAACTAGTGTTGATATCACACTGGTGAAAAGTTTAGCAGGAAACGTTCCAGATCTCTACAAGTAAAGAAAAAATTTAAATACCAATGGTCTCAACAATGCAAAAAAAGTGAAATATAATAAAAAATACTAAAGTACATAGCATGTAGTAAAGATAAATGCCATTTCAAGAAGGTCATATTTATATATTCTGAGAAGGTTTATATATATGTGTGTATTTACATACAGAATCTTACACACACACACACACACACATATACATATATACTAGCATGCATACAAGTATGTGTTTGCTATATCACCATGCATTTAATGAGTTTCTCTCTATTGGTGGTGGTGGTGGTTAGTTGCTAAGTTGTGTCTGACTCTTATGATCCCATGGATTATAGCTCTCCAGGCTCCTCTGTCCATGGGATTTCCCTATTAATCATGGTCAGAAAGCTTGGCTGATTCAACATTCAAAAATTAATGTAAGCCATTACATCAACTGGCTAAAGAAGAAAAATTATATGATCATATCAACAAGTGGATAAAGATATTTGAAAAATCTATATTCATATTTGTTTAAAAACTCAGCAAACTATTTCAGGCAGGAGTTTGGGTCATTGATTTCAGATCTTCCATTTTTCAAAGCAGGTATTTACAGCTGTAAATTTCCCTGTTAATGCTATTTTCCTGTCCATAAGTTTCACTTTTTGTTTTCATTTTCACTCATCTCAATGTATTTTCTAATTTTCCTTGTGATCAATTCTTTGACTTGTTAGTTAAGGAGTGTTTTTATTTCCACATATTTGTGAATTTCTCATTTTTTGTTTTTGATTTCTAATTTCAGTCCATTATTGTCAGAGAATGTATTTTACATGATTTCAATCCTTTTATTATCACGTTTTATGCCTAATACATGGTCTATCTTGAACAATGTTCCATATGCACTTGAGAAGATTATGTACTCTACTGCTGTTGGATAGCATGTTCTGAATGTCTGTCGGGTCTAGTTGGTGTCTAGTGTTGTTAAATCTTCTATTTTATTGGTAGTCTTCTGTGTAGTTGCTCTATTCATCATTGAAAGCTGGGTATTGAAGTCTGTAACTCTTATAGTTGATTTACCTATTTTTCCTTTCAACTTTATGAGTTTTTTGGAGCTCTGTTGTTAGGTACATATATGTTTATAATTATATCTTCCTGATGGATTGACCCTTTTGTCACTATATTTTGTCCTTTTTCTCTAGTAACAATTTTGTCTTCAATTCTTTTTTGTCTGATGTTAACATAGCCACATAAGAGACTGTCTCGGACTTGCCTGTGAGTGTCTGGGAGTCTCCGGCAAAGGCATGGGTTGGTGGTGGCCTGCTGCAGGGTTGGGGGCATGGACTGTAGCAGTACATGCATGGGATCTTTTGAGGGAGGTCACTATTATCTTCATTACCTCCACCATAGTTTGGCCCCAGGTAAATAGTAGGGAGGGAACAGAGTTCCACCAATCAACAGAAAATTGGATTAAAGATTTACTGAGCATGGCCCCAAGAATAAGACCCAGTATCCCCCTCAGTCAATCTATCCCATCTATCTATCCCAATCTATCCCAATCTTCCCATGGAAGCTTCCATAAGCCTCTTACCTGGTCTCATTGTAGGCAGACACTTCACCCTCCAAGCCACCAGGGAAGTCCCCCATCAGAGGGCAGACAGACTGAAAACCACAATCACAAAAAACTAACCAATCTAATCACATGGACCACAACCTTGTCTAACTCAATAAAACTATGAACCATGCTGTGTAGGGCCACCCAAGGCAGATGGGTCATGATGGAGAATTCTGACAAAATGTGGTCCACTGAAGAAGGAAATGGCAAACCACTTCAGTATTCCTGCCTTGAGAACCCCATGAACTGTTTAAAAAAGCAAAAAGATAGGACACTGAAAGATGAACTCCCCAGGTTGGTACGTGCCCAATATGCTACTGGAGATCAGTGGAGAAATAACTCCTGAAAGAATGAAGAGATGGAGCCAAAGAAGAAACAACACCCAGTTGTGGATGTGACTGGTGATGGTAGCAAGATCCGATGCTGTAAAGAGCAATATTGCATAGGAACATGGAATGTTAGGTCCATGAATCAAGGCAAATTGGAAGTGGTCAAACAGGAGATGGCAAGAGTGAACACTGACATTCTAGGAAGCAGCGAACTAAGATGGACTGGAATGGGTGAATTTAACTCAGATGACCATTGTATCTACTACTGTGGGCAAGCATCCCTTAGAAGAAATGGAGTAGCCATCATAGTCAACAAAAGAGTTTGAAATGCAGTACTTGGATGCAGTCTCAAAAATGACAGAATGATCTCTATTCATTTCCAAGGCAAATCATTCAATATCATGATAATCCAAGTCTATGCCCCAACCAGTAATGCTGAATAAGTTGAAGTTGAACAGTTCTATGAAGATCTACAAAACCTTCCAGAATTAACACTCAAAAAAGATGTCCTTTTCATTATAGGAGACTGGAATGCAAAAGTAGGAAGTCAAGAAACACCTGGAGTAACAGGAAAATTTGGCCTTGGAGTATAGGGAGCAGGGCAAAGGCTAATAGAGTTTTGCCAAGAGAATGCACTGGTCATAGCAAACACCTTCTTCCAACAACACAAGAGAAGACTCTACACATGGACATCACCTGATGATCAATACCGAAATCAGATTGATTATATTCCTTGCAGCCAAAGATGGAGAAGATCTATACAGTTAGCAAAAACAAGACTGGGAGCTGACTGTGGCTCAGATCATGAACTCCTTATTGCCAAATTCAGACTTAAATTGAAGAAAGTAGGGAAAACCACTAGATCATTCAGGTATGAACTAAATCAAATTCCTTATGATTATACAGTGGAAGTGAGAAATAGATTTAAGGGACTAGATTTGATAGACAGAGTGCCTGATGAACTATGGACGGAGGTTTGTGACACTGTACAGGAGACAGAGATCAAGACCATCCCCAAGAAAAAGAAATGCAAAAACACAAAATGGCTGTCTGAGGAGGCCTTAAAAATAGCTGTGAAAAGAAGAGAAGCAAAAAGGAAAGGGGAAAAGGAAAGATATACCCATTTGAATGCAGAGTTCCAAAGAATAGCAAGGAGAGATAAGAAAGCCTTCCTCAGTGATCAGGGCAAAGAAATAGAAGAAAACAATAGAATGGGAAAGACTAGAGATCTCTTCAAAAAAAATTAGAGATACCAAGGGAACATTTCATGCAAAGATGGGCTCAATAAAGGACAGAAATGTTATGGAGCTAACAGAAGCAGAAGATATTAAGAAGAGGTGGCAAGACTACAGAGAAGAACTGTACAAAAAGGATCTTTATGACCTAGATAACCACAATAATGTGATCACTCACCTAGAGCCTGATATCCTGGAATGGGAAGTCAAGTGGGCCTTAGAAAGCATCGCTATGAACAAAGCTACTGGAGGTGATGGAATTCCAGTTGAGCTATTTCAAATCCTAAAAGATGATGCTGTGAAAATGCTGCACTCAATATGCCAACAAATTTGGAAAACTCAGCAGTGGCCACAGGACTGGAAAGGGTCAGTTTTCATCCGATTCCCAAAGAAAGGCAACGCCAAAGAATGCTCAAACTACCACACAATTGCACTCATCTCACACGGTAGTAAAGTAATGCTCAAAATTATCCAAGCCAGGCTTTAGGAAGAAGTGAACCGTGAACTTCCAGATGTTCAAGCTGGTTTTAGAAAAGGCAAAGGAATCAGAGATCAAATTGTCAACAACTGCTGGATCATCAAAAAAGCAAGATACTTCCAGAAAAACATCTCTTTTTGCTTTACTGACTATGCCAAAGCCTTTGACTGTGGGGATCACAAGAAACTAGAAAATTCTGAAAGATATGGGAATACCAGACCACCTGACCTGCCTCTTGAGAAATTTGTTTGCAGGTCAGAGAACAACAATTAGAACTGGACTTGGAAAAACAGACTGTTTCCAAATAGGAAAAGGAGAATGTTAAGGCCGTATCTAGTCACCTTGCTTATTTAACTTATATGCAGAGTACATCATGAGAAACGCTGTGCTGGATGAAGCACAAGCTGGAATTAAGACTGTCAGGAGAAACATCAATAACCTCAGATATGTAGATGACACCACCCTTATGGCAGAAAGTGAAGAAGAACTAAAGAACCTCTTGGTGAAAATGAAAGAGGAGAGAGAAAAAGTTGGCTTAAAGCTCAATATTTCAGAAACTAAGATCATGGCATCCGGTCCCATCACTTCATGGCAAATAGATGAGGAAACAGTGGAAACAGTGGTTGACTTTATTTTGGGGGGCTCCAAAATTACTGCAGATGGTGACTGCAGCCATGAAATAAAAAGATGCTTACTCCTTGGAAGAAAAGCTATGACCAACCTAGACAGCATATTAAAAAGCAGAGACATTACTTTGCCAGCAAAGGTCCATCTAATCAAGGCTATGGTTTTTTCCCCAGTAGTCATGTATGGATGTGAGAGTTGGACTATAAAGAAAGCTGAGTGTCGAAGAATTGATGCTTTTGAACTGTGGAGTTGGAGAAGACTCTTGAGAGTCCCTTGGACTGCAAGGAGTTGCAACCAGTCCATCCTAAAGGAGATCAGTCCTGGGTGTTCATTGGGAGGACTGATGTTGAAACTGAAAATCCAATACTTCAGCCACCTAATGTGAAGAGCTGACTTGTTTGAAAAGACCCTAATGCTGGGAAAGATTGAAGGCAAGAGAAGAATTGAATGACAGAGGATGAGATAGTTGGATAGCATCACCGACTCAATGAACATGAGTTTGAGTAACCTCTGGGAGCTGGTGATGGACAGGTAGGTCTAGCGTGCTGCAGTCCATGGGGGTCGCAGAGTGTCCGACACGACTGTGCAAATTAATTGAACTAACTGAAGATAGCAACTTGAGCTGCCTTTTGCTCAACATTTGCATGGAATATCCAGTTCCATCTTTTTACTTCTAACCTATTTGTGTCTTTGAATTACAAATGTGTCTCCTGTATGCAAAATAGATTTTAACCATTTTTTAAAAATTAATTATGCCAATTTCTGCCTTTTAATTGGAGCATTTATTCTATTTACACCTAATGCAATGATTGAGAAAATAGGGTTATATTTGTCATTTTGCTGTTCATTTTCTATATGTCTTTTTGTTGTTCTTCTTCTTCCTTGATTCCTCTATTACTACTTGTTTTGTATTAGATATTGTGTAGCACTTTAATTTATTTGTCATTTATTTTTCTATATAAGTTTGAGCAATTTTTACTTGTTACACTGGGTATTATCAATATTATGCTAAATAATTATAGGTTAGATCAACATCAAGTTAATTTCAATAGTATGTAAAAACTTTGCTCCTATACACAAAATTTTCCCCTTTATTTTTTATTGTCATAAATTACATTTTCATATCTTGTGTGCCCTCCTACTTTGATTTCTATGTATTGCATTATGAGTTGTGTTTTTAAATGATGTGAGGAAACAAAAAGAAACAAATAACATTTCTGTAGTCTTTCATATTTACCTATGTAGTTACCTTTACAGTATTATTTATTTCTTCATGTAAATTCTAGGTATTGTTTAATGTCTTGCTTTTAATCCTAAAGAACTCCCATAGCATTTCTTGTAGTGCAAGTTAATAGCAACAAACTCTCCAGTTTTTGTTTTACTGGAATATCTTAATTTCTCATTCATTTTTGAAAGACAGTTTTTCTAGAAATAGAAATTTTGGTTTATAATTGCTTTTAGCAGTTTGAATGTGTCATCTCACTGCTTTCTGATATCCATGGTTTCTGATTTAAAATCAGCTGCTGATCTTATTGAGGCCCATTCTTACATAAGTTGTTTCCCCCTTTTGTTTCTTTAAGATCCACTTTTTTTTTTCTCTAGCTTTCAACAGTTTGATCATGATTTTTGGGGTATAGGTATTTTTCAATTTATCCTACTTGGAATTCATTCGCTTCTTGGATATGCAGATATTTCTAATAAAAATTTTAAAGTTTGGGCCATTTTTAATTCAAATATGCATCTATTAGTTCCTCTCTCTTTTCCTCCTGGAACTCCCATTATGCATATGTTGGTATGCTTGATAATGTCCCACAAATTTCTGAGTCTCTGTGCATTTTTCTTAATTCTCTTTTCTCTTTGTTCCTCACACTGGAAAATCTCAATTGACCTATCTTTGAGTTCTCTGATTCTTTCTTCTGCCTACTCAAATTTATTGTTGGGCCCTCTAGTCAATTTTTCATTTCAGTTGTAATTTTAAATTTCAGAGTCTCTACTCTGTTACTTTTTGTTATTTATATCCATTATTGATATTTTTTATTTGGTGAGACATGGTTTTCATATTTTCCTTTGGTTCTTTAAGCATGGTTTCCTTTAGCTCTTTAAACATATTTAAAACAGCTGCTTTAAAATGTGTCTAGTAACTCTAATGTCTGAATGTTCTCAATGACATTTTTTATTGATTACTTATTTTCTTGTTTACGGGTCATACTTTCTTCTTTTTTTGCATGTCATTTAATAATTTTTTGAAACCTGGACATTTCAAATGTCTAGTATTATATTACTTGTTTAGCTTAGTGGTTAATGATTGGACAGCATATTCCTTAGATGCGTGAAACTAATAAGTCTTCCAAACTTTGCCTATGGGTTGTGTGTGTGTGTGTGTGTGTGTGTGTGTGCTGGGCATGCTTTCAACACTTCACTAGGTACTTTAGAGCTCTGCCTTAGCCTTCAATTCCTGCTTGTGCAGACCCTCAAGTTTAGTCAGCGGTAAAAGATTATAACCATCTTAGATCTTTCATGAGTATTTTAAAAGCCCTATGCATGGCTGTGACTTTCTAGATTCTCAAAAATGTATTGAAAATTTTCAAAGCCTCTCTGGATATCTAATTCCTCAGCTTTTTAAGTTCCCTGGCTAATATTTAGTTTGCTTCTACTATTATCCTTTATTTCAAACAGATGTGATGTTAAGACATTTGAGATATTTCCCTCCATCATCCAAGGACAAATGTGTAGTGCTGCGAGAATTTGAGTGAGCCTGAGAAAAGACAAACCTTTCAAATGATGTCTTCCAGGAAACTACTTGATAATGACTCCTATTTGGGAATAAAGTTTTAAAAGATTTCAGCCCTCCTTTGCTTTTCTCAGTACTAAGAATGCAGACAGTTATTTTTTTAAGATGGCTGTGGAGATGTGGTGAAGTGGATAGGACTAGGGTAAGTTTAAATGCCACAAATCTTGCTCTTATCAAGATACAGCTATTTTTCCAGACTAAATACTCCTCTATTGTGCTATAAGCCTTTAGCTAGTTTCCAGAGTACTGGAGAAGTTAATTTTGACAATTTTTGTCAGTTTTCTCATTGCTTTTATGAAGCAGCAAAATTTCAGAATTCTTTATTCCAACATTTTCACTAATGCCCTCCTTTGTTATTTTTTGAGAATTCATCTTGTAATGGAAAATCATCTATTTTTTAAACCAAAATTTCAGAGTTCTTTATTTGAGTATTTTCACTGATGCCTCCCCTGCTTATATTTTGACATTTCATCTTGTAATGAAAAATCATCCATTTTAGGAACGCATGTACACCTGTGGTGGATTCATGTCAATCTATGCCAAAACCAATACAGAATTGTAAAGTAAAAATTAAAAATAAATAAATAAATTTAAAAAAAATAAAAAATAAAAAAAAAATAAAATAATTTTTTATTTGTTCATTGTGTTAACCCAACTGTGGCTAGAATGACTTTGTTAATGAAAATCTTCACTTTTGAAGCCAAATTTAACACACCGTACTATTATTCGTTTAGACATTCTCACTGAAAAAGAAATAAAATTAAGAAAACAAATGTTAAAATCTGAATCAACATTTCCAGAATCATAAATGTACACAGTATTTTAAAGATGGTAAATTATATAGAAGCAAGCAAAAAGCAATTTCTGCCTAGTAGAGTTTAGATTCTATATAATACTGAGATTGCAATGCATAAGCTATTTAAAGTCAAAATTAAGACTGACTCATCAATGAACCAAATTCTATTTCATCTTACTTTGAAGATACTATAAGTATGGAATAAAGTGTCAGCTGTCTTAGTTTGGACTTCTTTATTACCTTTAAAAAGTTAACCTGAAACATACTAGTTCTATGATTTGAATTGAGTTTTAGGCTATTTCTAAGTCTTAAAGTCTTCCTAAAGAAAATGATTAAAACTTTTGTGAAAAATTTGCCTACAATAGGTCAATAATGAAACTACTTGAAATGCAACTGAAATTTGAGTCATTTTCAATGCAAAATATCTGTAACTTTCTCACATAATGTTTATATAATGATATAATCATTAACAGATCTGAGGTGGGATGTTGATTTGATTTCAAAGTCTTTTATAAATTTTCTTTCAGAATATGGATATGTATGTGTTTAAAAAAAGCCAGCTGGTCTTATTTGATATTTGAGCATGTCTTATATTTCCAATTAACAGTAAAGGAAGAGCTGGTGGGAAATTGATCAGATTAGTGATATGTGGGTGGGATTCTGACAGCATCCAAATATTCACATGAAAAATAAATGCAAACCCTGGAGCAAAAAATGTTTCTTTCATGGAGGACTTGGCCACATGTCATAGTTGGAACCTATGTAGAGACAAAATATGCAAGATGCACTGCATTTCAATTCTCTGTACTTTCAGCACCCTCCAAGATATTCTCTCTGTGCAAAATGGTTATACAGATTCTGTTGCCAATATTTAGATTTCAGATGAAAATAGAAACTCTGGGGACAGTCCCTAAGTCCTTCATCCTTAGATTTCAGAGATGGACAGTGCCTTGAGATATTAATATTAGTTTGGGGTCTAGAATTTTTATTCTAATTTGTTCTGTAAATAGGTATTTTACTTCATGGAGGAAACAGAGGGAGTGTTCTGATTACTATGATTAAAAAAAAAAAGCCAAAATGTACAGAGTCCCCTTGCATGCAAAACAGTCATCAAGTCATCATACAGGGAGTTAACATTCACAGCCGTAGTCCTCCAGACACTTCAAGTATGAAGTAGACAGCATTGCCATGGTTACACATAAAGGAGAGCTGCACAAAGCAAGCCCATTACACAGTGTTATGCACTTACTGTGGGTTGTGCAGGAAGCAATTAGAAAGCTGTGTGCTTAGAGAATGTGGAAATATGAAAACCTGCCATCATGAAATGTTGATGACTCTCTAACTCAGTATATAAGCACTGATGTGGTCTCATTCTTTAATGGTTCAAGGTATAATTAAGTTGAACTCTGACTATGCGGAAACTCAGAATAATTCGTTTATTCAAGTGTTGAATATTTGTCAGGAATGGTTCAGAGAAATCAGAAATCATTGGGCTTTAGGAAAATAGAGCTACAAAGCACTTCCCAGTGAAGACCTTGTTTAGACTTTCTCTACAAGCTATCAAGGAAATCAGTCCTGAATATTCATTGGAAGGACTGATGCTAAAGCTGAAACTCCAATACTTTGGCCACCTGATGCGAAGAACTGACTCATTTGAAAAGACCCTGATGCTAGGAAAGATTGAAGGTGGGAGGAGAAGAGGACAGCAGAGGATGAGATGGTTGGATGGCATCACTGACTCAATGGACATGAGTTTGAGCAAGCTCTGGGAGTTGGTGATGGACAGGGAAGCCTGGTGTGCTGCAGTGCATGGGGTCACAAAGAGTCACACACAATTGAGTGACTGAACTGACAAGCTGTCAAGAAGCAGGATTTTGCAAGTGAAATTTATAACTGAAGAACAGTGAAATTTATTCATTAATACATACTAGTATGCTCTTCCTCCACACTTCCAACACTGGGCCTTAAAGAATTAATGGCAGTTAGAAATTGATATATGGATTAGAAAAGTCTTTTTGATGAGGGGAACAGCATGAGTAGCAAAATAACTTGAAGGTCTCAGTTATTTGATAAAAAGATGCATTATTTTCTGTATAAATTTGAATTGAATGAGAAATACAAATATAAAATTGCTACATTCCACTAGTAGACTTCTCTAGAAATGTAGTCCAACATTTTAATCAAATAAAACATTGTATATAAAAAAAATCTGAAAAATCTTAAGTGCATTATTTAGTGCATTTTCTGGTCTTATCTTTCTTACCTACTCCATCAAAGAAATGAGAAGAAAACTGGTGTGTTGGCTATTTGGCTATGTCTTCCTGAAACTGAAATACTTTCTAAAGTTTTATTTTTCTTTCTCTTCCTTTCCTTTCCTTCCTTCCTTCCTTTATTTACTTTCCTTCTTTCTTCCTCCAAAAGATATTTAATTAGTGTCTTATTTTTGGTAGGTTCTCTCTGCTAGGGATATAACAGTAAACAAAATAGACAAAAATTCCTGCTCTCAGTTATCTCAAATCATAATGGGGAGGGGGAGAGAAATACTTCCTTTGATGATGATACATGCTGTGAAGATAAGCAGGGAAGAGAATAAAAAGTATGTATGTAAGGTGGGGCAGGGGAGTTGTAATTATAAAGAGATGACCCCCACTTAAAAGGTAATATTTAGACAAAAACTTGGAGGAGAGATCCATTTAGATATCTGGAAGAAGATTTTTCTAGGCAGAGGGAACAGATAGTGCAAAGGCCCTGAGGCAAGTTTTCTGCCAAGATGTTCAAAGAATAGCTAAACAGCAATGTAGTATCAGCAGAAGTTACAAAAGGAGAGAGTTGACGTTAAAGAGATGTGTGTATGTGTGTACAGATGGTGTAGGGCCTTGTAGGCTTTTACACTGAGTGAAATGGAAAGCCATTGCTCATTTTGTTTTTGACATAAGAGTATTTGATGATGCAAGAACACACAGAAGAACTGTACAAAAAGGATCTTCATGACCCAGATAATCACGATGGTGTGATCACTCACCTAGAGCCAGACATCCTGGAATGGGAAGTCAAATGGGCCTTAGAAAGCACCACTATGAACAAAGCTAGTGCAGGTGATGGAATTCCAGTAGAGCTATTTCAAATCCTGAAAGATGATGCTGTGAAAGTGCTGCACTCAATAAGCCAGCAAATTTGGAAAACTCAGCAGTGGCCACAGGACTGGAAAAGGTCAGTTTTCATTCCAATCTCAAAGAAAGGCAATGCCAAAGAATGCTCAGACTACCGCACAATTGCACTCATCTCACATGCTAGTAAAGTAATGCTCAAAATTCTCCAAGCCAGGCTTCAGCAATACGTGAACCGTGAACTTCCAGATGTTCAAGCTGGTTTTAGAAAAGGCAGAGGAACCAGAGATCAAATTGCCAACATCTGCTGAATCATGGAAAAAGCAAGAGAATTCCAGAAAAACATCTCTTTCTGCTTTATTGACTATGCCAAAGCCTTTGACTGTGTGGATCACAATAAACTGTGGAAAATTCTGAAAGAGATGGGAATCCCAGACCACCTAACCTGCCTCTTGAGAAATCTGTATGCAGGCCCGGAAGCAACTGTTAGAACTGGACATGGAACAACAGACTGGTTCCAAATAGGAAAAGGAGTACGTCAAGGCTGTATATTGTCATCCTGCTTATTTCATTTATATGCAGAGTACATCATGAGAAACGCTGGACTGGAAGAAACACAAGCTGGAATCAAGATTGCTGGGAGAAATATCAATAACCTCAGATATGCAGATGACACCACCCTTATGGCAGAAAGTGAAGAGGAGCTAAAAAGCCTCTTGATGAAAGTGAAAGAGGAGAGTGAAAAAGTTGGCTTAAAGCTCAACATTCAGAAAACGAAGATCATGGCATCTGGTCCTATCACTCCATGGGAAATAGATGGAGAAACAGTGGAAACAGTGTCAGACTTTATTTTTGGGGGCTCCAAAATCACTGCAGATGGTGATTGCAGCCATGAAATTAAAGACGCTTACTCCTTGGAAAGAAAGTTATGACCAACCTAGATAGCATATTCAAAAGCAGAGACATTACTTTGCCGACTAAGGTCTGTCTAGTCAAGGCTATGGTTTTTCCAGTAGTCATGTATGGATGTGACAGTTGGACTGTGAAGAAGGCTGAGCACCAAAGAATTGATGCTTTTGAACTGTGGTGTTGGAGAAGACTCTTGAGAGTCCCTTGGACTGCAAGGAGATCCAACCAGTCCATTCTAAAGGAGATCAACCTGGGGATTTCTTTGGATGGAATGATGCTAAAGCTGAAACTCCACTACTTTGGCCACCTCATGCGAAGAGTTGACTCATTGGAAAAGACTCTGATGCTGGGAGGGATTGGGGGCAGGAGGAGAAGGGGACGACCGAGGATGAGATGGCTGGATGGCATCACTGACTCGATGGACGCAAGTCTGAGTGAACTCCGGGAGGTGGTGATGGCCAGGGAGGCCTGATGTGCTGCGATTCATGGGGTCGCAAAGAGTCGGACACGACTGAGCGACTGAACTGAACTGAACTGAGACCTTCTTACCTTGGAGTTGTGGCAGAGGTTCTAAAACTGTCTAATTCCAAAACAAGGTGCCAGAGAGTCTATGAAGGACTTGCACAAGAAGGGGCAACAGCTGGTTTGATCCCCTCAGGTCACCATGTTTATTGGACACACAAGATTAATAAATGGTTGCGTTGATAGGGAAAATTTCTTTAGAGAAGAACTTAATGAAGTACTGTCATGTTTCCCTATTTTCCTTTTCCTTAGTTGAGTGTTTTAAGAAAACCACCAAGACATCTGTGCCCTCTGAAATTTGGAGGCTGAGGGGATTGAAATAGAATTAGGCTCACAGGTTTTCCTTAGGAAAAAGCAAGAAGAGAGGCTACTATGGAAGAGAGCTGTACTCTCATGAGTGGGCTGGGGAGGCTGGTGGTGAAGTACAGGGGGTGCAAAGATATAAGATTTCTTGCGAATCTCATGTCATCTTCCATTATATTAGACTCAATGCCTTCTTTTTATAATAAATATTTTATAATACTCCTCTTTAGTATTCTGAAATGAAATTTACAAATAATATAACCTACCTGCACACATAATTCAAAAAATAAAGAAATGTAATGCTGTATCTGTATCATGAAGGAGAACTAAAAGAAAGGAAAGCACATTTTTATATAATAAATCAATGCACATTTCAATTTGAATGTACTTTTGTGTGACTAAACTATATGAAGACATAATGAATCAAATGCTTGCAACTACTTATAATAAACAGGTTTGGAATGAAGTGAAATAACACTAGTCAATCAAATATAGTCAATGTTTTTCTTTATTTTTATCCAGTTGAAATAATATATACATATATACACACACACACACATACAAATGATACGTCTGTTAGGAAAATGATTTTCCCAAATAGTGGACGATACTTTGTAAGGTTATAAAGAAGACAATGTCCAATACTCTTTTTTGTTTCAGGCCACCCTGCACGGCATGTGGGATCATTGTCCCCCAACCAAGGATCAAAACTGTGCCCCCCTGCACTGGAAGCTCAGAGACTTCAACACTGGACCATCAGAGAAGCCCCCAAATGGTGCTTTAACTTATCCAGTGTTTGCAATTTAGGAAAATTGAGTATAGTAAACCAATGCAAAAAACACTTTGTATTTATGTCTTTCCATGCACACAAATATTCAGCAAGACAATCCAAAGCCATGGAGTATCATGAACAAGTGTTCACTTACTGGCTGAAACCCTATTCTATCTGTCAAATGCCATTAAATCTCACCCCTCCCCCATCAATGCAACAACCAAAAGTGCCCCATTGAATTTCTAATACCCACCCCCTCGGTGAGTGGTGCCTCCTTTGTTGAGAACCACAGCTTCAGAATTACAGGATATTTTTATATCTGAAAGCCAACAAATAAGCCATGGGATCTGTCCAGGATTTCATTCAGGGCTGAGGAAGAAACAATTTGACAAAAGAGCAGTAGTAAGAAAGAGCAAAGTTGCTTTCTGCTTCCACTGTATGGAATTTAGCCAGTTCAGTGAAAATCTGTTGTATTAACAATAATGCTAGTAATATTAGAATGATGGTTATCTCTAATAAGCAGCAAATATAAGAACTCAGAGGTAGAAATAAGCTTGCCATGTATAAGGAATCATCAAATGGCTAGGATGGCTAGAGTGTAAGGGTAGAAAGCAAGGGAAAGAGTAAAAGAACTTAAGGTAAAAGAGTGACTACAATAGGTAAGGCCTTGTAGACCTTGGGAAGGGGTTTCAATTTTATTTGAGATGCAACAGAGGCAGAAATAGACCATAAACTGATTTGTGCTTCTATATCTGAGAAACACAGGTTGTAAGGGAATAAGAATGGCTGCAGGGTAAACATTTAAAAGATAATGTCACTCTTCCAGGCAAGGACTGGGGCTAGATTAGAAGCAGACAAAATGAAAATACTGAAAGAGATCTAAGAGGCTGAAGTGATTGTACTTGCTGATGAATGGATATGGATGGAAGAGGGAGAGAGACCATAATGGCTTTGACCCACTGTGGGGATGATGATGCCCTGGACTGGCATGAGGGAGACATTTGAGAATAGAATTTGATAGACCATTAAAAAGACAAATTTTCCCTTTTTAGGAGAAAGACAAACGTGTTAAGTAGATAGTTAAGAGCTTCCAATTAGAAAAGAGCCATCTCAAAATCATCCTCCTCACTGTCACTGATTAATATTTTTAAGCATAAACTGGCCTGAATCCAGCTTCCAGCAATTTCTGTCTGAGTTCAGATCTATACTTTGCTTCTCCCTTGTTCTTAAACCAGGATTTCAACAGTATTTCTTTATCCATAAAACTTTCATAAGGATAACTAATTCCACAAGATATTATGAGAATTAATTATTGAATGATTACATAACCCCCAGCAAATACTAAAACTGATATCGCAAAAGCTGCTTTTATAATGGAAAAGTGTTTCTTGATAGCTCTAAGATTAAGAATGAAAAAAATCAATAATCATATGCTCTTCTCATTAAGTCTGGGGAACAATTGCAGAATGCCATGTGCTAGACACAGGTGTTGGAAGGGGGGATTGTGTGTGGGTGGGCATGAAGATGAGTCAGATGGGCATGGTTTCACTCCCAAAAAAGCCCCCAAATTATTGTCCATACATAGAAACCAAAACAAAGAGCAGTGTGAATTAGCACTGAATTTAGACCCTAATCAAGGTGAGTAAGAGCTTCCCCTGTGCCTCATTGGTAAAGAATCTGCCTGCAATGCAGGAGCCATAGGAGATGCGGGTTCGATCCCTGGGTCAGGAAGATCCTCTGGAGGAGGGCCTGGCAACCCACTGCAGTATTCTTGCTTGGAGAATTCCATGAACAGAAGAGCCTGGCAGGCTACAGTCTATGGGGTCGCAACTGAAACGACTTAGCATAGCACAGTCCAGCACAAGGTGAGTAAAAGGATCAAAATATTGTGTCTGTTCAATTTGTTGTAGCTCCTTCAAGATGCCATTTTTTTTCTGGCAAAATACAGATATCATTGCTTTAAAGTAACTCTTTTGGGGCTCCAAGTTTTCTGAACATGTCAATGTGAAGAGCCAGGGCTCCTTTGGTATGTTGCTAGAGCAAGACACACATTAGCTGAGGTTCTGTGGGGCGAAGCTGAATAAGGAAAAGAAAGGTCCAAATCATTGGATGGGATCACATCTTGGTATCTACCAAAAGGAGAGGCACAGCATGAAGGCAACTGTAGTTCAGCATGGAAAAGGGGCAAGCAAGTAGAAAATGGGGTGAGGGCCCTGGAGATCGTGTCTCCTTTTACACTTTTTCCTGGGGCTGGCTGATGTGAGAGATGGCAGTGGAGAGGTTAACTCTGGGGAAGAGGGGTTTTGTCATGAGATTCTCTAAGGTACAGTGAGAAGGATTTCCTCCTCCCAACCTCCTTAGCATTCCATCATTGTGCTTACGCGCTAAGTTGCGTCAGTCCTGTTTGACTCTTAGCAACCCTACAGACTGTAGTCCACCAGACTCCTTGGTCCATTGGATTCTCCAGGTGAGAATACTGGAGTGGGTTGCCATGCCCTCCTCCAGGGGATTTTCCCAACCCAGAGATTGAACCTAAGTCTCCTGCGTCTCCTGCATTAGGCAGACAGGTTCTTTACCGCTGCCACCTAGGAAGCCCTAGCCCATCATTAGCCATCCCTTTGCTTTTGTCAGTGGTGCAACTGGAGTAACCAAAAATAAGCAGTGGGTAAGCCCCCACTGGTGGTACACACGGATTGAAATTTTCTCTAGTGATCCATTTGGTTTTCATATCTTAGCTAGTCACTCAGAGAATTTGAGCCCCAGGAACTCCTTTGAAAAACTGATTGCCTTTTGTCTAATTGAGAGCAACAGGGGGGAGAAAACAGAGACCTGAGAGGGAATCACAATATATTCTTTTGTTCTAATTTTTAAATTTTAATTTAATTGGAGGGTAATTACTTTACAATGTTGTGATGGTTTTTGCCATACATCAACATGAATCGGACATAGGTGTACATGTGCCAATCCTGAACCCCTCTCCCACCTCAGAAGGAGAAGGTGGGATGATTTGAGAAAATAGTACTGAAACATATACATTAACATATGTGAAACAGATGACCAGTGTGAGTTCGATGCATGAAGCAGGGCACCCAAAGCAATATATTCTTAACATCTTTTGCAAGACAGCTTGCTTGGGCTGAGAAGATAAGCACTGTCTGTTCTGAGCTGTTGTTCTTCTGAGATATTGAGTTTCGCTGAAGAGTGGCCACTTGAAAAGGGGGAGTAGATGACTTAAACAAGTAAGCTTTCTTAAATATTTCTGAATTAATTCTTTAATTGCATGAGAAATTAATAGCATGTTGGATTTGTACAAATTGTTGGGACCATAGTACGACTGAAACAGATCATTAAAACTAAAGTGCTTGGGACTTCCCTGGTGGTTCAGTGGTGAAGAATCTTTGCCTCCACTGAAGGGGGCGTGGGTTTGATACTTGGTCAGGGAAGTAAGATTCTACATGCCTTGAGGCACAGCCAAAAAAAAAAAAAAAAGTGCTTGCCTCTGGTCACACCTTACACTGGGCTTGTACATTCCTGTAGAATATTAGGCTCATAGGCCCCTTTAGTTCTGAAAACCAAATGAATCTTTTCCTATATGGGAGCATGCACAAATTTGTTTAATCAGGCCAGTGACTATCAATGTTATCTGGGCATAGGGTTAAGTCAGCTGCACATGACTGGACACAGAGCATGTGTCCTGGAAAAATATGACTGTGGACTCCTATGTTTTCTCTCTGCCTTATTTCACTGTCCCCATCCTCCCCCTACCCTACAACTCCTTCCTACACAGTCTCTGGCCTTAAGCTCTTCTACATCTACCCTCATTCTTACAGCTGTTGACAAGCTCATGCCTGGACCTCCCCAGGCTCCCTTAGAACATCTTGTACAATCCTGGTTGTTCTTGCCACCTCTCCTTTCTCTGCAGAGTGCCCTATTAGAGTTCATCGCATGCTTACTGCATCTGGGCATTGAGCCAAGTGCTTTGTGTGCATTACTTCATTAACTTCAAAACAACCCTATGAATATCTCCAATTTGTAGATGGGGAAATTGAGATCTAGAGAACTTAGGTAACATGTCTTAGGAGACAGAGCTAGTAGAGATGAATTTTTTTTAGTATATGGAACACTAAAATGTATTTGCTTTATTTATACATTTAAGTCAGGAGTGCCTGATTCCCAAATGTGAGCTGATAACCATCACAATACAAGTTCTCTAGTTCACCTCACACACTGACTACAGAATTATCTTTGTAAAGCACAGTATCAAGTTATTCACCTCCTTAAAACCTTCAGTCAGCCACTCTAGTAATATGCCTTCAAACCAAATTAAACCATTTGCCTCAGATACTCAGATTCTGTTTACATGAAATTGATGGTATTTCACAGCTTTGCTTGACTTTAGCTTCCCATTCCATTTTAGTTCTGCCTAAGTCCCAATCTGTGGGGTGTTTCTCTTCTGCTTTTGGTCTTTGTCCTGTCTGCTTATACTATGATTAAGCTCAATTTTCTCAGATTTGACCATTAACCTCCTTTAAGTTGGGGCTTCCCAGGTGGCACAGTTGTAAAGAATCTGCCTGTCAACGCAGGAGATGCAGGAGATACGGCTTCAATCCCTGGGTCAGGAAGATCCCCTGGAGGAGATAAGGGCAACTCACTCCAGTATTCTTGCCTGGAGAGTTTCACGGACAGAGGAGCCTTGTGGGCTACGGTCCATGGGCTCGCAAAGTCAGACACGACTGAATGACTGAGCGTGCCTGCACACTCCTTTAAGCAGTCCTGATTTGCCCTTTACTGTTCTTGGTTTCTTTAAGCAAATGGCCCTTCATCAACTAATTGCCAACAATTTTGATAATACAAGGTCCAACACACACACAACCAGGTACAAAAGAAAATAAGATACCTGATTAAAAACCAAGAGAAACAATAGACAGGGTTATCAAAATTGTTAGAAATTAATTAACGTTTGATTCCATTAACTGGATTGTTGTCATAAGCAATCAGGGATTATGTCAATGCAAGTTTATGGATTGAGAAAATGGTTTAAAGCTGATCTAGAGTCAGAACAATGGACACTATTTTCATGTTCACTCTTCTATTAGAGTACTTACTTTCAGAGTCCCACCTGTAAGTGAGAATCACTAGTCCCTGCCCTCCCCTATCTCACATTTGACAATTCCAGGGCTCCAATCCCTGTCTACCCAGCCTTGTGAAGCTATGAAAAACACTACTCAACATCTCAACTATTTAGTATCCTCCTCTGAAATGGGAAAACACACCTTGAGAAAACAGGGGCCAAGTGATGGTCTTTAATTTCTGGGACTCATGCCCTAACCACATCCTGGTTCTATAATTTTTCACTCTCTTTTTAGTTTTCTGATGCTTTTATAAAGATGGCTTATATAATTTGCCCAGCTTTTATACAGTTTTAATGAATAGAAGAGTTGGTTTGACTTCCCCAGTCTATGATTATGTGAACTGGCAATGACATTATATCATTTCATGACCTGCTACCTTTCATTCATAAAGAGTTTGACATGTATGTCTCTCCCTCTAAAACTTTATGATACAAACTAGTTACCACTGACAACTCTATCATTTGAAAATTAAGCCCATATTGAAACACTATATATAAACAGATTTGCTTTATACTGTTAACAGTGCACAATGATTTCCACTAACCTCCACTTGCTCTTAGTACTGGCCTCCTTTTCTCTAGTTATATCTTATTGCTTTGATTAATGAAGTACTATTTTGAAACCAAAGTGTTGGTTACTGGCAACCACCTGCCCACAATATTTAAACTCCATGGTCCAGTTTGCAAAATATAAACACAATATGGCAAATTGAGAAGATTTTGCCACCACTGGTCTCAAAAGGACTATAAGTCATTCTGCTTCAAGGGACTCTTAGGCCATCAAGATATTGGTTGAATGTAGAAAATGTACAATAACCAATCTCCATTAAAAGTATGTTCAGATCTGAGTTATAGTTGAAAGTCTGGGACGGAAAATAAAGTCATCAGTGGAAATAGCTGAAAGATTACTAAATTTGGAGATCAATGTATGAGATAACTTTGCATGAAGATAGACATTAGTTTTTTTTCAATATAAATAATGTATAAATAAGAACATATTTGGTTTAAAATATTAAAATATTTATGAAAATATGTTTAGATTATTTTATTTGACTATCATTTGATTTCCTTGTAAGTAGTTATGATTACTATTATATGAAATTACATGAGAGAATTTTTTAAGGAAGAATTATCCTACCTCTTAAATTAGTCTTTCTCTCTTTCTTCTTAGAATCTAACTCAAAACATAAGACTGCTATACTGAAGTATTTTCTTACTTTCTAAAACACACACACACACACAAACACACACACACACACACACATGCACAATAGCTTTTTCTTGATGGGAGCTTTTTCAATATGCTCCATCACATAAGATCTTTCTTACTGATGCCTGTTTTAGTCTTTTGCACCAGCCCATCAAAAATCAATTATGGATCTCCCTAACAGCTCCTACATTTAAGTTCTGAGAGCTACTGGAGAAAATCTTATAACACACAAATATTTGCCATTGGAAATGCAAGACCTCCAATCTTAACTGGATCATTAACTAGTTGGTCCCTAGTTCACTCAGTTTTTCATTCCCAGACCTGCTATTTTAAACTTTTGCCATTCCTTTAAATCCCTCAATCCACAATATTCACTTCCACCAGAAACCTTTATCTCGTACTTCACAGAGAAACTTCAGCCATCTTCTGAGTATTATAGCAATCTTCTACAAAAAATTTCTTTGTTGATGTTTTTCAGCTATTGTGGAAAATTTAAAACACATCCACAACAAGACAGAATATAAAATGAACCCTCATGTACATATCATTTAATTTCAACAATTATCAACTCATGGTCAATATTGTTTCATTGACTATACCTTTTAAAAACTGCATTTCTAATCATTCTTTTTTTAAAAAAATTCATCCCAACCATTTATTTGTTCTATCAGTATCATAGTCTTAGAATGTTCTGGCCATTATGTTACACAATAAGCCTTTGCAGAATCAAAGGTTAGTTTTTGTCTCAGTAGTTAATATACACATAAGAGGAACACTCATAAGTGGTTCAACATTGTAAGGAAAATTTTTATATGTGCTTTCTATTAAAATATGACTCTTTGACCTTCTCAAAGGAAGCTGTTATCTCATTACTAGTGTTGTCAATGGCTATTTATACTTGGGGATTTATTTTTTAATTAATTTTTATTGGAATATAGTTGGTTTACAATGTTAACAATAATACAACATGGTAAAGCATCTAATCATTCCTTACTTTTCTCATGTCAACCTGAAAGAAGTTTCTTTTTTTATCTGAGGTTATTCTCTGCATCAAGGTCTGAATTTCATTCCTTCCAGCCTCTTTAAACCCTCCCTTGCTCTATTATTCCTTAAGCACTCCCTTTTATATTGACTGATTTCTGTCAGTGTTTAAACAATTAATTTATTTTTATATTAAGAAACACACACACATCCTCCTGACACTTTATATCCCTTTAACTACCAGCCTACCTTTCACCTTCCATTTTCTGCCAAAAATCTGGAAAGAGTATTTTGTACCCACTGTTTTTATTGCCTTATTCCCTCCCACACCTCAATTCAAGCAAAAGGATTTCTAGTCACAACACAGCTGAAACTGCTCTCATTGAATTTACTGATTCTTTTTTTTTGATAAGTCTGAACTCTTCTTCCATGTGCCTTGTGAAGAATTTGATGTTGTTGATCCTTTTCTGTGATAAGAAAAGCTTCCGCAAACTCTTGCTTTCCTTTGATCCCATGAAAATACTTTCTTCCATATTTACTTTTTCATCTCTGGCCTCTCCTTCCTTATCTCCTTCTTTGACTCTTCTTTTGTCTCTTTTCATGTGGGTGTTCCCTGGGATCTGTCTTTGGCTCTCTGCTCTTCTCATTTACACTATCTTGGAACAATCTAGCCCACTGCTTATGTCATCACCATCTGTAAAATTTTTCTCAAACATTTGGAGTCTAATGGGATAGTGACACATACAAGGATGAACAATTTTTTTTAATTAAAAGATTCATTTCTATTTGTAAAAGTGAAAAATAAATTCATATTTCTAAAGAAATAATGGTCATAGGTACACAACAGAGAAAATAATGACATTATTTGTAATATTTCTTTATGATTTCTCTATCTGCCTTGATATGCAGCATATGCACTCAATATGCCAGCAAATTTGTAAAATTCAGCAGTGGCCACAGGACTGGAAAAGGTCAGTTTTCATTCCAATCCCAAAGAAAGGCAATGCCAAAAAATGCTCAAACTACCACACAATTGCACTCATCTCACACGCTAGTAAAGTAATGCTCAAAATTCTCCAAGCCAGGCTTCAGCAATACGTGAACTGTGAACTTCCAGATGTTCAAGCTGGTTTTAGAAAAGGCAGAGAAGCCAGAGATCAAATTGCCAACATCCTCTGGATCATGGAAAAAGCAAGAGAGTTCCAGAAAAACATCTCTTTCTGCTTTATTGACTATGTCAAAGCCTTTGACTGTGTGGACCACACCAAACTGTGGAAAATTCTAAAAGAGATTGGAATATCAGACCACCTGACCTGCCTCTTGAGAAACCTATATGAAGGTCAGGAAGCAACAGATAGAACTGGACATGGAACAACAGACTGGTTCCAAATAGGAAAAGCAGTACGTCAAGGCTGTATATTGTCACCCTGCTTATTTAACTTCTATGCAGAGTACATCATGAGAAATGCTGGACTGGATGAAGAGAAATATCAATCACCTCAGATATGCAGATGATACCACCCTTATGACAGAAAGCGAAGAAGAACTAAAGAGCCCCTTGATGAAAGTGAAAGAGGAGAGTGAAAAAGTTGGCTTAAAGCTCAACATTCAGAAAACGAAGATCATGGCATCTGGTCCCATCACTTCATGGGAAATAGATGGGGAAACAGTGGAAACAGTGTCAGACTTTATTTTTGGGGGCTCCAAAATCACTGCAGATGGTGACTGCAGCCATGAAATTAAAAGACGCTTACTCCTTGGAAGGAAAGTTATGACCAACCTAGATAGTATATTCAAAAGCAGAGACATTACTTTGCCGACTAAGGTCTGTCTAGTCAAGGCTATGGTTTTTCCAGTAGTCATGTATGGATGTGAGAGTTGGACTGTGAAGAAAGCTGAGCACCGAAGAATTGATGCTTTTGAACTGTGGTGTTGGAGAAGACTCTTGAGAGTCCCTTGGACTGCAAGGAGATCCAACCAGTCTATTCTGAAGGAGGACCAGCCCTGGGATTTCTTTGGAGGGAATGATGCTGAAGCTGAAACTCCAGTACTTTGGCCACCTCATGTGAAGAGTTGACTCATTGGAAAAGACCCTGATGCTGTGAGGGACTGGGGGCAGGAGGAGAAGGGGACGACCGAGGATGAGATGGCTGGATGGCATCACTAACTCGATGGACGTGAGTCTGAGTGAACTCCTGGAGTTGGTGATGGACAGGGAGGCCTGGTGTGCTGCGATTCATGGGGTTGCAAAGAGTCAGACACGACTGAGTGACTGAACTGAAGTGAACTGATCTGCCTTGATGTGGAATCACTTGATTTTTAGGTCAAGTTTCGTATATATCTGCTTTTTTCCCCCTCCTTGTTATTTAAACTAATTTAAGACCCTAATTCACAATTTTGAGTTTTAAGAATGGTATCAAATACTTTGTACATTTACCAGATAAATTTTGGATATTGGATTAAGCATAGAACCAGAAAATATGAAGATAATTTTAACTAAAAATTAATGCTTTTCAGATGCTAAGCTGAATAGCATCAGCTCAATTCAGTCTCTCAGTCATGTCCGACTCTTTCCGACCCCATGGACTGCAGCACGTCAGGCTTCCCTGTCCTTCACCAACTCCTGGAACTTGCTTAAACTCATGTCCATTGAGCCAGTGATGCCATCCAACCATCTCATCCTTTGTCGTCCACTTCTCCTCCTGCCTTCAATCTTCCCCAACATCATGGTCTTCTCAAAATATTAGAGCTTTAGCTTCAGCATCAGTCCTTCCAAGGAATATTCAGGACTGCTTTCTTTTAGGATTGACTGGTTTGATCTCCTTGCAGTCCAAAGGACTCTCAAGAGTCTTCTCCAACACCACAGTTCAAAAGCATCAGTTCTTTGGCACTCAGCTTTCTTTACAGTCCAACTCTCACATCCATACATGACTACTGGAGAAACCATAGCTTTAACTATTTGGACCTTTGTCAGTAAAGTAATGTCTCTGTTTTTTATTAAGCTGAATAGCATATCACAGACAAAATCTAGAGGGATGAGTGCTATAACTTGGAAAATGGCAGCAAATTGATTATTTATCTATTCTTCAGTTGTATTCTATTTTGAAAATATTTTTTCATATTCTGATGTTGTACTAAGAGATGATTTTGAAATACACTCTATGATATATCAACAACCTGTCATGTTAGAAAAGTGTCAACTTTTGATGACTGAGAATTGTGTATCACCATTTAGTCTTCTTTAGACATCTTAATGTCTTATTCTCAATGGAAAAACATGAGCTTTGTCCTGAAATGATGGGATGAAATTATTGAGTGTATTTTTAAGTAATTAAACTTGAGCAATCTACTTATAATCAGAGAAATAGTCTTTACTTACATTATTCACAATGACAAGATATTGCTATCCTAACTTTCATTTCAAATTCTCAAATGGCCAACTATCCCATTGGCTTACTTCAGTTTGGAATAGCAGGTTTGAAAAGATACATGTTCAATGACTTCAGTCAGGTTGTCTTCACAGTCTTCACTGGAAAGGAAATATTGTTATCTCTGATTTATAGATAATAAAACTGAGGCTTAAAAACGTTTAGTGACCTTGCCTAAGAAGACATTTGTACAGGCTGACTGAAAGTCAGTAGTAGTTTTTAAGAAAAATTCTGCTTGAATTGCCTTCAATTAAATTTTCTAAAAAACTAGCCTTGGCAAAATACACAAATTTTCTTTTTCATGTTCTCAGTCTTCCCTTTCTCTGTCCCTGTTGCAATTTTAAAGCATTACCCAATGTTCTCTGACAGTCCTACAATTGAAAAGTCAAATCTGTATCCCTTCCCCATGAATCTGAGCTTTGTGACTGTTTGACCAATTGAATATTAGAGAAGTGATGTTGTGCTAATTTATAAGCCCAGGCCTTAAGAAACTGTCAGTTTCAACTTCTTGTCCCTTGGGATGATCCCTCTTGTAACCCAAGCCCCATGCTGTGAGGAAGTCTAAGCCGCTGCAAGAAAGAGTCCAACATAGAGAGGCGCCAATAGCTAGTATGAACTTGCCAGCTATATGAATGAGCCATCTTGGAAGCAGATGCTCAACCCAGCTGAGCTCAACCCTAGTAAAGACACCATAGTTGGCACCATATGGAGCAAAGACAAATTGCCCCCAGTGAGCTTTGCCCAGATTTTAGATTCATAAAAAAAAAAGTTTGTTGTTCTTGTAAGTCATTATGTCTCAAAGTAGTTTGGTGTGAAGCAATCAGTTCACTTCAGTCATTCAGTCATGTCTGACTCTTTGTGACTCCATGGACTGCAGCATACCAGGCCTCCCTGTACATCACCAACTCATGGAGTCCACTCAAACTCATGTCCATTGAGTCGGTATTGCCATCCAAAGGATGCCATCCAGAGGATGCCATCTCATCCTCTGTTGTCCCCTTCTCCTCCCGTCTTTAATCATTCCCACCATCAGGGTCTTTTCAAATGAGTCATTTCTTTGCATCAGGTGGCCAAACTATTGAAGTTTCAGCTTTAGCATCACTCCTTCCAATGAATATTCAGGACTGATTTCCTCTAGGATGGACTGGTTGTACCTCCTTGTTGTCCAGGGGACTCTCAAGAGTATTTTCCAACACCACAGTTCAAAAACATCAATTCTTTGGTGCTCAGCTTTCTTTATAGTCCAACTCTCACATCCATACATGACTACTGGAAAAACCAAAGCTTTGACTAGACAGACCTTTGTTGGTAAAGTAATGTTTTTAATATGCTGTCTAGATTGATCATAACTTTCTTCCAAGGAGCAAGTGTCTTTTAATTTCATGGCTGCAGCCAACATCTGCAATGATTTTGGAGCCTCCCCCCAAAAAAGTTTCTCACTGTTTCCATTGTTTCCCCATCTATTTGCCTGAAGTGATGGGACCAGATGCCATGATCTTAGTTTTCTGAATGTTGAGCTTTAAGCCAACTTTTTCACTCTCCTCTTTCACTTTCATCAAGGGGCTCTTTAGTTCTTCTTCGCTTTCTGTCATAAGGGTGATGTCATCTGCATATTTGAGGTTACTGATATTTCTCCTGGCAATCTTGATTCCAGCTCATGCTTCATCCAGTCCAGCATTTCCATGATGTACTCTGCATATCAGTTAAACAAGCAGGGTGACAATATACAGCCTTGAGGTACTCCTTTTCTTATTTGGAACCAGTCTGTTGTCCCATGTCCAGTTCTAACTGTTGCTTCTTGACCTGCATACAGATTTCCCAGGAGGCGAAGCAGGTGGTCTGGGATTCCCATCTCTTTCAGAATTGTCCAGTTTGTTGTAGTCCACACAGTCAAAGGCTTTGGCATAGTCAATAAAGCAGAAGTAGATGTTTTTCTGGAACTCTCTCATTTTTTCGATGATCCAACAGATGTTAAATCCAGCTTGAACATCTGGAAGTTCACAGTTCATGTACTGTTGAAGCCTGGCTTGGAGAATTTTGAGCATTACTTTACTAGCACGTGAGATGAGTGCAATTGTGTGGTAGTTTGAGCATTTTTTGGCATTGCCTTTCTTTGGGATTGGAATGCAAACTCACCTTTTCCAGTCCTGTGGCCACTGCTGTTTTCCAAATTTGCTGGCATATTGAACACTTTCACAGCATCATCTTTTAGGATTTCAAATAGCTCAACTGGAATTCTGGCAGAAGCACGGTGGCTGTGACGGCGCAGAAGCATGGCCGAGAGTAGCTAACCCACATCCAAGGTAAGGAGCAGTGGCTGCACTTTGTTGGAGCAGCCTTGAAGAGATACCCCACTTCCAAGGTAAGAGAAAGCCAAGTAAGACGGTAGGCACTGAGAGAGGGCATCAGAGGGAAGACAGACTGAAACCACAATCACAGACAACTAGCCAATCTGATCACACAGACCAAGCCTTGTCTAACTCAATAAAACTAAGCCTTTCTGTGTGAGGCCACCCAAGACGGACGGGTCATGGTGGAGAGGTCTGACAGAGTGTGGTCCACTGGAGAAGGAAATGGCAAACCACTTCAGTATTCTTGCCTTGAGAATCCCATGAACAGTATGAAAAGGCAAAAAGATAGGACACTGAAAGATGAACTCCCCAGGTCAGTAGGTGCCTATTATGCTACTGGAGATAAGTGGAGAAATAACTCCAGAGAGAATGAAGGGATGGAGCCAAAGCAAAAGCAACACATAGTTGTGGATGGGACTGGTGATAGAAGCAAGGTTTGATGCTGTAAGAGCAATATTGCATAGGAACTTAGAATGTTCAGTTCAGTTCAGTTCATTTCAATCACTCAGTCATGTCCGACTCTTTGCAACCCCATGAACCGCAGCAAGCCAGGCCTCCCTGTCCATCACCAACTTCCGGAGTCCACCCAAACCCATGTCCATTGAGTCGGTGATGTCATCCAACCATCTCATCCTCTGTCATCCCCTTCTCCTCCTGCCCTCAATCTTTTGCAGCATGAGGGTCTTTTCAAATGAGTCAGCTCTTTGCATCAGGTGGCCAAAGTATTGGAGTATCAGCTCCAACATTAGTCCTACCAGTGAACACCCAGGACTGATCTCCTTTAGGATAGACTCATTGGATCTCCTTGCATTCCAAGGGACTCTCAAGAGTCTTTTCCAACACCACAGTTCAAGAGCATCAATTCGGACTCTTTTGTTGACTATGATGGCTAATCTGAATATTAGGTCCATGAATCAAGGCAAACTGGAAGTTATCAAACAGGAGATGACAAGAGTGAACATGAACATTCTAGGAATCAGCGAACTAAGGTGGATTGGAACGGGTGAATTTAACTCAGATGACCATTATATCTACTACTGTGGGCAGGAATCCCTTAGAAGGAATGGAGTAGCCATCACAGTCAACAAAAGAGTCCAAAATGCAGTACTTGGATGCAGTCTCAAAAGTGACAGAATGATCTCTGTTCATTTCCAAGGCAAATCATTCAGTATCATGGAAATTCAAGTCTATGCCCTGACCAGTAACGCTGAAGAAGCTAAAGTTAAATGGTTGTATGAAGTCCTACAAGACCTTTTAGAACTAACACCCCAAAAAGATGTTCTTTTATTTATAGGGGACTGGAATGCAAAAGGAGGAAGTCAAGAAACACCTGGAGTAACAGGAAAATTTGGCCTTGGAGTATAAAATGAAGCAGGGCAAAGGCTAATAGAGTTTGCCAAGAGAATGCAGTGGTCATAGCAAACACCCTCTTCCAACAATACAAGAGAAGACTCTACACATGGACATCACTAGATGGCCAACACCAAGATCAGATTGATTATATTCTTTGCAGCCAAAGATGGAGAAGCTCTATACAGTCAGCAAAAACAAGACCGGGAGCTGACTGTGGCTCAGATCATGAACTCCTTATTGCCAAATTCAGACTTAAATTGAAGAAAGTAGGGAAAACCACTAGACCATTCAGGGATGACCTAAATCAAATCCGTTATATTATACAGTGGAAAAGAGAAATAGATTTAAGGGACTAGATCTGATAGACCGAGTGCCTGATGAACTATGGACGAAGGTTTGTGACATTGTACAAGAGACAGGAATCAAGATCATCCTCAAGAAAAAGAAATGCAAAAAAGCAAAATGGCTGTCTGAGGAGGCCATACAAATAGCTGTGAAAAGAAGGGAAGCGAAAAGTAAAGGAGAAAAGGAAAGATATACCCATTTGAATGCAGAGTTTCAAAGAATAGCAAGGAGAGATAAGAAAGCCTTCTTCAGCAATCAATGCAAAGAAATAGAGGAAAATATTGAATGGGAAAGACTAGAGATGTCCTCAAGAAAATTAGAAATACCAAGGGAACATTTCATGCAAAGTTGGGCTCAATAAAGGACAGAAATGGTATGGACCTAACAGAAGCAGAAGATATTAAGAAGAAGTGGCAACAATACACAGAAGAAATGTACAAAAAAGATCTTCACGACCCAGATAATCATGATGGTGTGATCACTCACCTAGAGCCAGACATTCTGGAATGTGAAGTCAAGTGGGCCTTAGAAAGCATCACTATGAACAAAGTTAGTGGAGGTGATGGAATTCCAGTTGAGCTCTTTCAAATCCTGAAAGATGATGCTGTGAAAGTGCTGCACTCAATATGCCAGCAAATTTGGAAAAGTCAACAGTGGCCACAGGACTGGAAAAGGTCAGTTTTTATTCCAATTCCAAAGAAAGGCAATGCCAAAAAAATGCTCAAACTACTGCACAGTTGGACTCATCTCACATGCTAGTAAAGTAATGCTCAAAATTCTCCAAGCCAGGCTTTAGGAATAAGTGAACCGTGAACTTCCAGATGTCCAAGCTGGTTTTAGAAAAGGCAAAGGAACTTGAGATCAAATTGCCAAAATCTGCTGGATCATGGAAAAAGCAAGAGAGTTCCAGAAAAACATCTATTTCTGCTTTATTGACTATGCCAAAGCCTTTGACTGTGTGGATCACAATAAACTGTGGAAAATTCTTCAAATGATGGGAATACCAGACCACCTGACCTGCCTCTTGAGAAATCTGTATGCAGGTCAGGAAGGAACAGCAACGGTGAGAACTGGACATGGAACAACAGACTGGTTCCAAATAAGAAAAGGAGTACGTCAAGGCTGTATATTGTCACCCTGCTTATTTACCTTATATGCAGAGTACATCATGAGAAACGCTGGGCTGGAAGAAGCACAAGCTGGAATCAAGGTTGTGGGAGAAATATCAATAACCTCAGATATGCAGATAACACCAACCTTATGGCAGAAAGTGAAGAACTAAAGAACCTTTTGATGAAAGTGAAAGGGGACAGTGAAAAAGTTGGCTTAAAGCTCAAAATTCAGAAAACTAAGATCATGGCATCCAGTCCCGTCACTTCATGGGAAATAGATGGGGAGAAAGTGGAAACAGTGTCAGACTTTAGTTTTTGGGGCTCCAAAATCACTGCAGATGGTGATTGCAGCCATAAAATTAAAAGATGCTTACTCCTTGGAAAAAAAGTCAAGACCAACCTAAACAGCATATTAAAAAGCAGAGACATTATTTGTCCACAAATTTCCATCTGGTCAAGGCTATGGTTTTTCCAGTAGTCATGTATGAATGTGAGAGTTGGACTATAAAGAAAGCTGAGTGCTGAAGAATTGATGCTTTTGAACTATGGTGTTGGAGAATACTTCATTCTCTCTTTCAAGGAGATCCAACCAGTTCATCCTAAAGGAGATCAGTCCTGGGTGTTCATCAGAGGGACTGATGTTGAAGCTGAAACTCCAATACTTTGGACACCTGATGCGAAGAAATGACTCATTTGAAATGACTGTGATGCTGGAAAGATCAAGGGAAGGAGGAAAAGGGGATGACAGAGGATGAGATGGTTGGATGGCATCACTGACTCAATGGACATGGGTTTGGGTGGACTCCAGGAGTTGGTGATGGACAGGGAGACCTGGCATGCTCCAGTTCATGGAGTCGCAAAGAGTCGGACACAACTGAGTGACTAAACTGAACTGAACTGGAATTCCATCACCTCCACTAGCTTTTTTCGTAGTGATGCCTCCTGAAGCCCACTTGACTTCACATTCCAGGATGTCTGGCTCTAGGTGAGTGATCACACCATTGTGGTTATTTGGGTCATGAAGATCTTTTTTGTACAGTTCTTCTATACAATAGAAGCAATAGATAACCAGAATAACCCCCTTCTTTTAACACTCCTCTCCCTCTCCTTCCTTCCCTGTTAAGTTCACTTCAGTTCAGTTCAGTCGCTCAGTCATGACTTGCTTTCCCCCAAATCTGTCACACAAGCAACACCTATTTTTTCTCCTTGGGGAAGGATAAGATGATGAATAAAATGGATTCTTATTTGGCTCCTTTCTGTGTGGACTAAGTAGAAGCTCAGTAAATTTTTTTTAGTCCCTTTGGGCAGCTATAACAGAATAATACCATAGACTGGATGGCTCATAAATAATAGGAATTTATTTTTCATGGTTCTGGAGCCTTGGAAGTCCAAGATCAGGGTACCAGGAGATTCAGTGTCTGGTGAGAGCTTATTTTCTTGCTCATACTGTCTTGTGTCTTCACATGGCAGAAAGAACAAAAGAGCTCTGTGGGGTCTCTCTTATAAGGGCACAAACCCCATTCATGACAACTCCATTCTCATCCTCCCAAAGGCTCTACCTCCAAATACCATCACTTTGGAGGTTAGGATTGAACATATGGACTATGGGAGGACACAGTCTATAGCAATTTTATTTAACTGGATTTATTGATAGCAATCATTTTAATCAGTTTTTCATTATTTTTATTAACAGGTGTTTCAACTATTCCTCAGACCTACTGAATCACATGTTCCACAATGGGGCTTGGGAAGCTACATTTCTGCTTCCCAGGTAATTTCTACATTTAGCAGTTTGAAGACTTTGCCATAGTGAACATTTAAAACCTCTTTGAAATAAGAATTATTGCTATACATTTTTTTAAAAAATTGTATTTCTTTACTTATTTTTGGCTGCGCTGGGTCTTTGTTGCTGTGCAGGTTTTCTCTAGTTTTGGAGAAAGGGACTACTTTTTAGTTGCAGTGCGAGGGCTTCTGATTGCAGTGGCCTCTCCTGTTACAGAGCATGGGCTCTAGGGCACATGGGCTTCAGTAGCTGTGGCTCCAGGGCTCCAGAGCACAGGCTCAACAGTTGTGTAGCAGGGACTTAGTTGCTCCGAGGCATGTGGGATCTTCCGGGATCAGGGATCGAACCCATGTCTCCTTCATTGGCAGGAAGATTCTCTACCATTGAGCCACCAGGGAAGCCCTATTGCAAGATTTAAATTAAAAGACTGTAACAGAAGCAAACTCATAGACTTATGAGAATGAACTTATGGTTGCTGGGGAGATGGATGGTGGAAAGGATAGATAAGGAGTTTGGGATGGACATGTACACACTGCTATATTTAAAACTGATAGCCAACAAGGATCTACTGTATTACACAGGGATCTCTGCTCAGGGATCTCTCTCTCGGCAGCCTGGGTAGGAGGGGAGTTTGGAGGAGAATGGATACATGTATATGCATGGCTGAGTCCCTTTGCAAGTCACCTGAATTTATCACAACATTGTTAATCAGCTATATCCCAATACAAAATAAAAAGGTTTTTAAAAGGAGACTGTAACTGCTATAAAGCATTTAGCATGGAGCCCAGCATATTATGAGAGCTGAACAAATGTCAGTGACTACCATCATCACCAACATCATCATTGCTCTTTTTAAATGTTATCATTAATTTCAGAAGATATCTTACTTATGTGTCTTTGGGAGCAAACAAGAGTTGTCAGTGTGCTGGTTTGCCTGTTAAAGATAACAAGCAGTTGTTGCCTATTGCTCAGAATGTTCTGTGTCCCAGGTATCAGAGGTAGGCTCGCAGTTATCTCTAGGAGACCAGAGTCTGTTTTGCAAAACGTTCTTCAGAGTGTCTACCCACCTGGCTTGGGTACACACAGATACATACAAGAGACCGGACATAAAGGTTCATCTGATATGAAGCACATGAAGGTTCTGGCAATGGTTTACTAACAAGGATTTACTGTCATTGAAACTGGGTCTTGAGAAAACTCTAGATAATTTTCATTTCTTTGGAAGAAGGTGCCCAAGAGGAAATTCTAGTAAATACTTCATCAGATTTTCCTGATTTCCTCTGGGAATATGTGGGACCTGATATCCCATTTCAATATAGAAGCAGATATACTAACTTATGGGCTGAAAGTCTGAAAAGAGAATTAGATGGGCTGATTATAAATCAGCAGCTGTTCTTAAGGAAATTCAGCACTCTCTACAATTTATTTACCTTTGGATGTGGTTTTTAAGGGTGTCTGTTTGGTGGAAAACATTCAGATTAGATTATTAAATCTCAGGCTGAATGCTTAGGGAATGGGATACTTTGACATTTCAGGTTTATTAATTAACTTGCATCAACAACATCACATTTTCTTTCAATCCTTGTTGCTAAAAATAACAACTCTACAGTGTTTTGCCTTAGTAAGAACAGTGTAGTGAATAGTTTGAATCTGTGGAAATTACTTAATCTCTCTGCCTCATCTGTCAAAAAAAGGAGTAATAATGGTAGCTCAAAAGATTGTTCAAGATTAAATCAGTTAATTTGTGAAAATGCATAGAATGCTTTTTGGCACATAGTAAGCCCTATAAGGGCTTCTCTGGTGGATCAGTAGGTAAAGAATCTGCCAGCAGTGCAGGATATCTGGGTTTGATCCCTCAGTCTGGAAGATCCCCTGGAGAAGGAAATGGCAACCCACTCCAGTATTCTTGCTGGAGAATTCCATGGACAGAGGAGCTTGGTGGGTTATGGTCCATGGGGTCTCAAAAGAGTTGGACACGACTGAGCAACTAACACTAGCGACTAAACCACCACCACCAAGGACTATGAAGGTATTCACTATTATTATCAATATTTTGAAAGAAATCACACTTGGTACAAAACTATAACTTAGGTGAAAGATGAAATTAGAAGAAATATAGAAATCAGGGTGAGACCAGGACACCTGACTATTCCCTAAGGGTGAGATTGGAATCTTTCCTGTTCACCTGGGAACTTTTAGAGTCTTACATCATGTCTGGCACAGAACTGGTGCTCAATAAACTTCTGTTGAATAAATGATGGGTCCTAAAAGATGAACACTTATTGATGATTACGATTTCTCCTTGTCTTTTGTCCCTCTGCTTTCAGTTTGAGTGTGACAAGAGTGCTCTTTAGTTGATGATTATTGTTAGATTCTGTGTTACTGAGTATGACTATTTTTTTTTCTTGTCCCTTGTTAGAGGAATTTGATGAAAAAAAGGAGGAGAAAAGTAACATGAGAAGCCCCAGAAACCAATAAAGAAAGTGAAACAGCTCACTTCAAATTTTATGGTCTGAAGAATTTTGACTTATCTTTGAAGTGCATTTGAATGATAAAAAGAAAAGATCTCGACTGACCAGGGTGTAATTACAGGGACTAAACCTATAAAAGATAATAATCCTCCCCACACTCTCTTTTCTGAGAGACAGTAGAGGTATGTAATGGCAACAGTCAAATATTGTCCAGCTCAGTGTTTTGCTGTGTTGCAGAGCCAAGGTGCCAAACTGAATGTCAAACTTGATCACAAAATTGAATGACTGGATACTGAAGGTCCATGTGACGTCAGTACCTAGGCAGGCAAATATGGGCATTTTCTATAAGTACATTTTTGTTAAGAGCTAATGTGTTTCAAATTGAAGATTCCATGGAAATGAAAAGCTATGAGTAATGAGTCCCTAGAGCCTTTGATGGGAGTAGGAGTTTTTCAGCCTGTTCATCTGCCATGCTGCAGATCAGGAATATATTCATTCTGCTTCATTTTCCTCGTTGCGTCACTTGGGGAGATGCTTCTGCAGTGTTTATTTAGAAAGCCCCAGGCGGGAATCAAACTAAAAAAAAAGTCACTGTTGTTTCCCAATTTACAGTGGAGCTGCCTCCTCATCGCCCACCCCTCACCCCAAACATCACTTTATATTACCTTGATTCATGTGTACAGATAGATCGTTGTTGAATGCCTTGAGATGTGGGCAGAAGTGAAGATTGTTGGTAAAAATAAAGGGCTCTACCAATGGTTTTTTTCAGAGCAGATGGCCTGCAATGTACATAGACTCGCATGTCCAAAAATTTGTTCTATAAATTGCTTTTTAAAGCTTAGATATCTAAAAGAAAATAATAAAACAAAAATTAAGACAAGACGGTATACTTCCTAGTCTCTTGATTCAAGAAACCATAAGTTATGAACTATGATTTATTCTAATGTAGTGGGTTATCAGCACAATAAAGAAATGTAGGCATTCATTAATTAGTGTTAAATTCATTAGTGTAGGCATTCATTTGGCAGTGTCAAAAAAATCCCCAAATTTAGTGCCTTAAAGCAACCAGTCCTTTCACTCATGATTCTGTGGGTTGGTTGAACAGTTATTCTGGTCTGGGCAGGTTCCACTAATTTCTGCTTACAGGTTGACTAAAGGCTGGATGACCTAAGACAGTCTCATTCACACATCTTGCCTCTCTCATCATTCAGTAGGCTGGGTTCTACACATGGTAGCCACAAAGTTCTAAGTGTATGAGAACAGAAGCTGCAAGATTTTTAAAGACCTAGGATGATAATTATACAATATCATTTCCATTGCATCCTGTAGTCAAAGCAAGTCACAGGATTCAAAAAGTGGGTAAATGGATTATTCCTTGATTGTAGGAACTGCAAACTATTGTGGCTGAATTTTCAATCTCCTGGATGAAGTGTACAACAATGCATGGCATTCTAGTCCCAAATTATGCTAAACAAACCCTCTGCTAGAGACAGAGGTGTGATGGTGGTGAAATTGGACTCCAAAGCCTAGGATTCTAGAAAAGATCCTTCCATGTATAATTGTGTGTGTTGCTGACTCTTTGCAATCCCATGGACTGTAGCCCATCAGGCTCCTCTGTCCATGGAATTCTCCAGGCAAAAATACTAGAGTGAGTAGCCATTCCCTTCTTGAGGGGATCTTCCTGACCCAGAGATCAAATCTGGGTCTTCTGCATTGCAGGCAGATTTTTTACCATCTGAGCCACCAGGGAAGCCCTCATCCAAAGTAATACCACTGCAGGTATTAGTCTTCCAATGGTAATACTTTGCAAAACTATAATAGAGTATCACAACCAAGATATAGACATTAATATAATGCAATAATCTTATTTATATTTCTCTAGTTTCGCTTGTACTCATTTGTGTTTGTTTCTATGTATTACTTCCTAAACAATTATATTACTTGTGTGGTTTCATATATCCAGCACCACAGTCAAGATACTGAACATTTCCAACACTCAAAGATCTCTCATGCTGCACTTTTATAACCATACCCACTCTTCCCCCTCCCTCCATGTCTCTAATTTCCAGGAATCACTAATCTCTCCTTAATTTCTAAAATGTTGTTATTTCAGAGAGTTGTATAATTGAAATTATACAGTATGTAAATTTGTGGTTTGGTTTTTTCACTCAGCATTGTTTCCTGGAGATTAATCAAAGTAGCTGTATGTGTCAATAGTTCTTTCTTTATTATTGCTAAGTAGTATTCCATGGTAGGGATCAATCATAGTTTATTTAACTATTCACCTGTTGAAGGGCATATGGGCAGATAAATAAAACTACTATGAACATTTGTGTACAGGTTTTTTGTGTCAATACAAGTTGTTATTTCTCTGGGATAAATGCCCAAGACTGAAATTTCCAGGAAAGATTGTAATTGCATGTTTAGTCCTCTTAAAAAAAATGCCAAGCTATTTTCAGAAGGACTTCAGCATTTCACATTTTCATCCACAGTGCATCAGTGATCTAGTTTCTTCACATCATCATTGGTATTTGATGTTGTCATTATTGTTTATTTTAGCCATTTTGATAGGTGTAGGGTCGTCTTATTGTGTTTAATTTTCATTTCTCTGATGGCCAATGGTATTGCACATCTTTTCACATGCTTATTAGCCATCTGTATAACCTCTTTCACGGAATGCCTGGTCATGTCTTTGCCCACTTTTTAATTGGATTGCATTTTAAATCGTTGAGTTTTTAGAGTTCTTTATATATTTATGATACAGGTCCTCTACTGGATATGTAGTATGCACATACTTTCTTCTAGTTGTCTTTCATCCTTTTAACAAGGTCTTTTGCAAGAGAAGATTTTTAATTTTGTTGAAGTTCAATTTATCAATTTTTACTTCTGTGGGTCCTTCTCTCGTGCCCTAGTGTTCAGTCGTGTCTGACTCTTTGCAACCCCAAGGACTGTAGCCCACCAGGTTCCTCTGTCCATTGAATTCTCCAGGCAAGAATATTGGAGTGGGTTGCCATTCCCTTCTCCAGGGGATCTTCCCCACTCAGGGACTGAACCTGGGTCTCCTGCATTGCAGGCAGATTCTTTACCATCTGAGCCATCAGGGAAGCCCATTAGCAAGTCTAAAAATCCTTTGCCTAGCCCCCGATTCCAAAGATTGTCTCCTGTGTTTTTCCTAGAACTCTTGTAATTTTACATTTTACATCTAAATCTGTGATCAATTTTGAGTTAAATTTTCTATAAGGTGTAAGACTTAAGTCAAAGTTTATTTATTTATTTACTTTTGATCATGGATGTTTAATTACTTGAGTACAATTTACTGCAAATGCTATCATTTCTGCATCTAATTACTTTGCAAGTCAATTGGACATATTTGTGTGGGTCTATTTCAAGATTTTCTCTATCCTATTCTACCTTTCTCTGTATTCATCCCTTTGCCAATAATAGCACACAGTCTTGATTACTGTAGCTATACAATAAGTCTTGAAATTAAGTAGAATGTTTCTTCCCATTTTATTTTGTTTTTCAAAATCATTTTAACCATTCTGGTTTCTTTGCACTTTCACACAGAATAATGGAGTAAGTCAAGGCTGTATATTGTCACATTGCTTATTTAACTTATATGCAGAGTACATCATGAGAAACACTGGGTTGGAGGAAGCACAAGCTGAAATCAAGATTGCCGGGAGAAATATCAATAACCTCAGATATGCAGATGACACCACCCTTATGGCAGAAAGTGGAGAAGAACTAAAGAGCCTCCTGATGAAAGTGAAAGAAGAGATTGGAAAAGTTGGCTTAAAGCTCAACATTCAGAAAACAAAGATAATGGCATCTGGTTCCATCACTTCATGGCAAATAGATGGGGAAACAGTGGAAACAGTGGTAGACTTTATTTTTCTGGGCTCCAAAATCACTGCGGATGGTGATTGCAGCCATGAAATTAAAAGACGCTTACTCCTTGGGAAGAAAGTTATGACCAACCTAGAGAGCATATTAAAAAGCAAGAGACAAAGGTCTCTTTGCCAGCCTTAGTTTGCCAACAAAGTTCTGTCTAGTCAAGGCTATGGTTTTTCCAGTAGTCATATGCGGATGTGAGAGTTGGGCTATAAAGAAAGCTGAGTGCTGAAGAATTGATGCTTTTGAACTGTGGTGTTGGAGAAGACTCTTGAGAGTCCCTTGGACTGCAAGGAGATCCAACCAGTCCATCCTAAAGGAGATCAGTTCTGGGTGTTCATTGGAGGGACTGATGTTGAAGCTGAAACTCCAATAATTTCCACCTGATTTGAAGAGCTTACTCATTTGAAAAGACCTTGATGCTGGGAACGATTGAGGGCAGGAGGAGAAGGGGACAACAGAGGATGAGATGGTTGGATGGCATCACCGACTCAATGGACATGGGTTTGGATGGACTCTGGGAGTTGGTGATGGACAAGGAGGCCTGACATGCTGAGGTTCATGGGGTTGCAAAGAGTGGGACAAGACTGAGCGACTGAACTGAACTGAATCTTGTCTTTATTTAGAAAGAAAATGTGGCTGGGATTTGACAGAAATTATACTGAACTTGTATATCAGTTTGGGGAGAATTGACATCTTTACTATTTTAAATCTTTGAGTTCATGAATAAGACATGACTCTTCATTTATTTAGGTCTTCTTTGATTAATTTCATCAGCATTTAGTATTTCTCAGCATAAAAACGCTGTGCATTTTTTTGGTTAGGGTCACACCTACATGATATTGTTAATTTTTCTTTTTTTAACCTGATTTTGTAAATGATATTGTATCTTTTCATTTCAGGGTTCACATAGTCACTGGCAATATATAGAGGTGCAATTGATTAAATATATATTTACCCTGTATCCTGCAGGCAGTGTAGACAGTGTTAGTCACTTATTCGTGTCTGACTCTTCGTAATCCCCTGGACTGTATCTCACCAGCCTCCTCTGTCCATGGAATTCTCCAGGCAAGAATACTTGAGTGGGTTGCTATGCTCTTCTCCAGGGGATCTTCCCAACTCAGGGGTTGAATGTGGGTCTCCCACAGATTTTTTATCACTGAGCCACCTGGTAAGACACCTGTATTCTGTAATCTTGCTGAACTCATTAATTCTAGGAGTTTTGCTTTTTTTTTTAATAGATTCCTTGAGATTTTCTATATAGATTATCATGCAATCTGCAAATAAAAACTGTTTTCTTTCATCCTTTATGATTTATATGACTTTTATTTCCTTTTTTTTGCCTTGTTTAACTAGCTAGAATCTCAGCACTACATTAAATAACAGTATTATTAACAGATATCCTTAACTTATTCCTGAACTTAGGAGGAATGTATTCAGTCTTTCACCATTAAGTGTAATAAAACTGTAGGGGTTTTTTAATATGTTTTTTTTACCAAGTTCCCTCTATTCTTATTTTTCTGATAATTTTTATCATGAATGTGGTGAATTTTTTCAAAAGTTTTTTATTTATCAATTGCTATGAACATATGACTTTTCTTCTATACCCTGTTGATTAATTACTTTGTTATTTGAATACTGAACTAACTTTGCATACCTGAAATAAACTCCTCTTGATAATGTTATAATTCTTTTTGTATATGAATTTAGTTGTTAATATTGTGTTGAGAATCTTTGTATCTATATTTATGAGAGAGTAGTCTGTAGTTTTCTTATTTTTTTGTCATTCTAAATTTGATATGGTAATACTAGCTCCATAAAATGAATTACAAATATTCTTTCTTCTTTTATTTTTAGAAGAGACTGTGTAGAATTGATGTTAATTCTTCTTTAAATGTTTGGTAGAATTATTTTATTTATTTATTTTATTATTTTATTTGGTAGAATTATTTATTTTATGGAAATTTGAAAATTACAGATCCAATTTCCTAAATAGTTATAGGTTATTCACATTTTATTTAGTTATTTTATATTTAGTTATTCAAATTTTCTATTCCATATAGGTTAATTGTGATACTTTGTGTTTTTCAAGGAATTGGTCCATTTCATATAAGCTGTCAAACTTGTGCTTGCAAAATTGTTCATAATATTTTTGTAGCATCCTTTTCATGTTTACAGTATCTGTAGGTATATCCCTTACTTCTTTCCTGATACTGGTCATTGGTGTCTTCTCTCTTTTTCCTTTGTGAGTCTTGCTAGATGTTTGTCCATTTTAATGATTGTTTTGAAGAACCAGCTCTTTGTGTTGTTGATTTTCTCTATTGTTCTTCTGTTCTCAATTTTGCTGATTTCTGCTCTTATCTTTAATATTTCCTTTCCTCTGCCTGCTTTGGGATTACCTTCTTGTTCTTTTTTAGGTTCTTGAGATGAGAGTTTATACTGTTGATTTAAGACTTTTCTTCTTTTCTAATGCAAGCATTTGGTGCTATAAATTTCCCTCTCCACTGCTTTAACTGTGCCTTACAAATTTTGATATGCTGTATTTTAATTTTCATTCAGTTCAATATACTTTCTCATTTCCTCTTTGGCCATGAATTATTCAGAAGTGTGTTATTTAATTTCTAAGTCTTTGGAGACATTTCCTTTATCTTTCTAGTGACTCTAGTTTAATTCTACCATGGTCAGAGAAAACACTCCACTGTGATTTCAATTCTTTTAAATTTGTTGATGTTTGTTTTATGATCCAGGGTGTGGTCTATTTTGATATATATTTCATAGACAATTTAAAAGAAGGTGTTTTCTGATGTTGTTGGGTGTAGTGTTCTATAACTGTCCACTAGTTTCTGTTGGTTGATAGTGTTGTTGAGTTCTTCGATATACTTGCTGATTTTATGTGAAATTGTTCTATTAGTTATTGAGATTGAGGGGCTGAAGTCTCCAACTATAATTGTGGATTTGTCTATCTCTCCTTTCAGCTCTATCACTTTTTACTCTATACATTTTAAAACTCTCTTGTTGTGTGCATACAAATTTAGATTTGTTATATCTTCCAGGTGGGTTGATTCTTGTGTCATTGTGTAATGTCACTCCTTGTCTCTAGCAATTTTTATTTGATGCAAAGTCATGTTATCAGGTATTAATATACCTATTTTTTTCACATTATATACCACTTCTGCTTTTTCACATTAATGTTTGCATGGTTTATCTTTTTGTATTCTTTTACTTCCAACCTACCTGTGTCAATGAATTTGAAGTGAGCTTCTTGAAAATAGCATAGGCTTGAGCTATGTTTTTTTAAAAAATGCCCTCTGCTCATCTCTGTTCTT